>NW_026057585.1:35531815-35660915 GCF_023721935.1 Panthera uncia
AAGAAGAAGAAGAAGAAGAAGAAGAAGAAGAAGAAGAAGAAGAAGAAATTTACTAATTGTAATTAATGTCAGTCTGAGAAGTGTTTTCAATGCACTTGTTCAAGCATCCCAGGTAACGGGTTACTTTGGTTTTTAAAGCTGCAGGTTATGTAGATTAGGTGGATTACGGGACCACAGAGAATCTTGGAGATACTTCGTTGCCATATAAAATTATAGGGCTTACTATTGTCCATTTGTTTTTGTTTCTCTGCTCTGCTTTTTAATTTTAATTCCCACTGATAAAGTCTTTTTTTTTTCCATTTTCTTGTTTGAATTATGCAAAGTTGGTGACTCCATAAAACTAGAAATGTAGCCAACTTGAAGCGTTAGGAAAATGAAATGTGCCACAAGGCACTCTCCAGGCACCAAAGTTTTCTTTTAACTAAAAAAATTTTTTTTTAACTAAAAAAATCTTTTTTTTTTAACTAAAAAATTCTTAAATCTTTGAACCAAGGCCTCTTCCCTCCTTCTACCCTAACACTTGTTTTTCCAGGATGAATGGCGAAGAGAGTCCACACCTCTGAGCCTCCTGTATTGCCTTGCCCTGAGAGATATTTGAATATTCCCAGCCTTGAGAACAGCTCTTCATGAGGAAAGGCCAAAACTCTAACCCCAGGGCAAACAGGAGGCCTTCCTGGGGAGGGAGCATATAGGTTACCTATTTTGCCCCTTGGCTTAAAAATGAATTTTGCTATCTATAGAAGTGAAAATAAGAAAAAGAGGTTTGGCTACAGAAGTTTATCTGCCCATGAAAGCCACCTGCATTTTGGTAGATGCTGCCTGTAGCCGTCAGTTCAAGACTGTACAAGGGGCAGCCATGTGACGAACCTATGTGGACTATAGAATGAAGGTAATTCAGCATTGCTGGCGAGGACATTCTTGTTGTGCTTGGGCCTTATACTTGGGATACTCCTCTGCTTACGTGAAATTTTATGTGGTGGAATTAAAAAAAAATTTTAATGTTTATTCATTTCTGAGAGAGAGAGAAAGAGAGAGCATGAGCAGGGGATGCACAAAGAGAGAGGGAGACAGAGAATCCAAAGCAGGCTCCAGTCTCCGAGGTGTCAGCACAGAGCCCGACCTGGGGTCGAACTCACCAGCCATGAGATCGTGACCTGAGCAGTAGTCAGATGCTTAACCAACTGAGCCACTCAGGCACCCCTTGTTAAATGGAATTTGATTGGTTAAAGCTAGTGTAGCAATGGGAAATTTCTTTGTGAATTTAGCTCCTTTGTTGCCATGAATCTACTATCCATCATATAATAAAATTCACCTTTGGCAAACATGGTTAGGAAGAACCATTTCCACAAATCATCTCATTCCACAGGGCTAGCTTCTCGGAACTTTTTGTTAGACTATGGTTCTAGTTCTTAAGCTAAATAATGTGTACAAAAAAGAATAACTTTGAGCGAACAAGGTCTTGTGCAAATCTTTGATATCGTGTCTTGTTATTTACCAACCGTTTCATGTAAGCTAATCTACTTGTCTTTTGCTTTGCTTTGTTCTATGGCTTTGCATGTTTTCCCTCCCACCTGGGATGCCTTTTCTTTTCTCTTCCCCTCTACATACTCCGCTCTCAAAAACCAGCTCTAAAATCAGCTCCTACTAAAAGCTTTTCCTGATACATTCGACTTGACAAGGATCACTCACCTGTGCTTCTCATTTTATCATTGGGGTGATGTTAAATCTCATAGTTTATTACTGCAGAAACTTGAATATGTTGTAGGTTAACACATGTGCCCCTGAACCTAAAAGGAACATTCTATTATAACATTTTCTGCTGCCTGGTGTTAACATTATCAAGGGACTGCTGTGGACCAATTAGCCCTCTGGGTTTGTTTCTTGAAAAACTCTTTTCTCAGGTGTGCTGTTGAGCATAAGCAATCAAGGCCACCGTCTTCTTTTCCTTTATGTTCTGTAGGGTGCATAATATAGTGCCTAGCACAACTTATAACTCCTCAAAGTAGTACTGAGCACTAACTACGTACAAAGCCCCTGAGATAACATGATAATGATGACATACCGCTCTCTGGTGGTCACTTAGATATTAGATCAGGGATTGACAAACTGTACAGCCCCAAATCTGACTTGCCATCTATTTTCTAAAATAAATTTTTATTGGGGTGCCTGGGTGACTCAGTCAGTTAAAGCATCCGACTCTTGATTTCGGCTCAGGTCATGATCTCACGGGTGTCGAAGCCCCACATTGAGCTCTGCACTAACAGCACGGAGTCTGCTTGAGATTTTCTCACGTGCGCCCTCTCTGTCCCTTCCCCACTCGTGCTCTCCCTCTCTCACAAAATAAATAAATAAGCTTAAAATGAAATAAAATAAAATAAATTTTTATTGACACCCAGCTCAGCCCATTCATTTGTCTACATATTGTCTTTCTGACTTTGTACTCCAGTGGCTCAGTTGAGTAGTTTTAACAAGGACCATATGGCCCACAAGGCTAACTTATTTATTATCTGGCCATTTACAGAAAAAGTTTGTTGACCCCTGACCTACATCTTTGCATTGACTATAGTAAGAAGACAATTACTGGCTTCAAGTACAATAAAGACTAGTGTAAAAATCAACCCGAGTGAACCATTAAAAGATAAATTATACAAATGTACAGTCTTGGACAACTTTAAAAGGCAGCTGCTTTCTATAAATAAATATTTTGGAACTTGTATTTTCAATGGGAAAAAAAAAACCCAAAACGAAAACCCAAGGCCTTGAGAGTTGGGGTTATCATTCCTCAGATCTACTTAGAACAAGTGCTGTTCATATAACTGCCTATGAAGTAGTCATTCCATGTATTTATTCAGTAAGAATTTCTTGAGGACTTGTTTTGTTCCAGGTACTGATGCCTGGAATTCATGGTAAACCAAAGTGGAAATCGATACTCTATTCCGCATTTCTGTATGAGAAAACTGAGTATCTGCAATAAATGGCATAGCCAGGACCAGATCCAAGAATCATTCAAGTCAGTAATCATTGCTATGAGATATGAAGGTTGGGAAAAATATTGTACAGATTCATTACAAACATCATTTGTTCATTACAACAAATTCAATGGTAAATTTATTGGTTGGTGGTACCATGTGTTTTTTTTTTCACATGGTTTTGACACTAACTAGCTGTATGACTATAGTTTTTCCGAACCTCAATTTCCTCACCTGTATGATGGGGGTAAACAATCTCTAACTTTTAGTTTTTGGAAGGTAATATGGAAGGGCACTGTCCACAATAACTGAAAAGCATAGTCTTGCGCCGTTTAGTGTTAAAAATTAGGACTTTTAACCCTAAACTTAGAGAATCTCTGCCACCAAGTAGAACATATATAGATACAGATTTATGCCGATCCTCACAAATATTCCTGGAGAGCCTACTGTATGTAATCCAGCCTGGCACTCTCATTTGCCAGCTTGTGACTTGCTTGCTTAACTCCTAATTTGCTTAATACTTTTTCTTCATTGTAAACAATGGGGAGAAACAATACTGGCCTGACAGAGTTGTGAGTATTGTCATGAGATACATCCATCAGGACGTCAACTCTGTACTAGGGGCTCAACATATGTTAGTTCTCTCTTCTGCCTGTACCCTCTTGACTATTAAGGTGTTATTCCCACAATATTAGAAAGCAAATCAAGTTGTAAAAATATGAGAGGGAAGAGAATGACTACATTTCTTACTCTGCCCAGGTACATGGTAAAAGTGGTCATATTTTCCAAGGTGATGGTGTTGATGAAAAAGGCAGGAAATTCCATCTGATGAAAATCCCGTTAGCACATCCCTTCAAAAAATCGTGTTTCTCTGCCTTGGCTTGAAATTTGAAGACAGAAGAAAATCCCTTTTATCACGTGAGTCGCCAGGAGTGATTGGACAAATCAGACGTAAAAATAATATTTAAGGGTCAGGTGATGATTCTAGTAACTTGGGGGAACTATCTTGGTATTAGAAGGAGCACTCCCTCACCTCTTCTCAGTTCCGAAGCCTAAACTTCTTTAGTGCCAGCGTGCTTTAAAATCAGATGCCACCGCTGCTGGCTGTCGTTCCATGATGTTAGAGAAAGTGTTGAACGCTTAACGAATTCAGGGGGGTGTTTCTAGTGATGAAAAGTGCTGTCTTGTGTTAACAGTGTCAGTACGAGAGACTTGAAGGCACAAAAGACTATGTTTATGTAGGTGCTCTTTCATGTCGGGTGTTATACTTATTGCTTTTGATTAAGATGTATGATTGAGTTACTGGATATGACATTTGTTGAGAGAAGGAAGATTACCATGGGTGAAGTGCAAGAGAGTAAAGAATGAGGTGGTGGATGAAGTGTGAATGAAAGGTTACATGCACTGATGTCTTGTTTATTTGATTTAGGAGTTTGAGATAGAATTAATCTATTTCATTTTTTTAGCATGTTAGGAGAGCTATCTTAAAAATATGCTTTCCAATACATAACTGAAATATATCAAAACAGAATTCGTAAAGTAGCTTTAACTCGGTTTTCGTTGTACAAAAGTGTGTGTTGGGGAGTGGGGATAAGAGCTGGGACTCTGTTCTCAGGAAAGCCTAAACTGCTTTCACGTGTATTATTCTACTTCTATTCACAATACTCCAGCGCAGTAGGGAAAGCCAGATTTTTTTTTTCATGAAGTTTAAATATTCTCAATGAAAACCCATTTTATCTGTGATTTTTCTGGAACACTGTGAACGCAAACCCAAACTCATCATCCCTGAACACAGAAATTAAAGAATGAAATGGGCTATAAACTGAAGCCGAACAATCTAATTTCACTGTTGCAGTTAATATGGTGAGAAAACCCTCAAAACCATGGACATTTAACGGACAGAAAATAAATGCAGTGTTTGAGGTTGAATTCTCTAAATAGCACCTGGATTTTGGCAGCTGAAAACGATGCTAGAATTCACAATGAAGAACTTGAAATTCTCTCAGAACGAATCATGTCCTGAATGTTGACGCGCTCTTTCTCAGACCGTTTGCTAATTCTGCTTTGCTAAGGGGTAAGCTGGGCATATTACTGCCCCCATTTTGCAGATGGGGGAAAAGAAGAGTGGAGTTCTAAACCGTCCCAATTTACGAAATGATTCCATGGCAGGGTCAGAATAGACCTCTCGGTCTTCTCACTCGCAGGCCCTCCCTCTGACTATTCTAAATACGTTGGTTTATTTGCATCTACAAAATGGAGCACAAGTGGCGGGATAAACCTGCCCTTCCACTGGCCTGGGCTGGCTTCCCACTCCCAGACGGCTGACATCCTCAGAGGAGACCTCGTGCCCCTGTTCTGGTTTCTAGCAGTCCTGTCCGCTTCAAAGCGGTCTCCCCCACCCTGAAGCCTATATGCTTCATTCTGTTTTGGACGGTATTACAAAATGACTAAATAGTTCTTGCTAAATTAAAAAAAAAAAAGAACTTGGAAAAGTGGAATATAGTTTTTCAACTGTGTATGTCTTCATTTTAGAAAATTTTGAAAGTAGAAACAAAATAAAATTTCATAGTTCACTAGGAAGTAAGTCCTATTACAAACAAAAGAAAACATCTTAATTTTCATTTTTCACTAATTCAGATGGTTTTCCTTTTTGGCTTAAAATTGGTTTAAAATGGGAAGTTATATACATAGATACCTGTGTATATATGCATGCATATGCCTTTATAAATACTTATACACATACACAGAATCAAAGGAAATATTTATCCTTTCCTACTCTCCATTACTATTATTTTTTCTTGATCTTTCCATCCACTTAAAGAGAATGGTGTTGCTAGAAATGCGAGGAGGAGGTCAGTAAGTCAGGTAGTGAACTTCCCTTTGAATCCCAGGGCACAGAAACCAGCCCTAATAAAAACTCCATTTTTCCTTGTCCCCCATACAAGGTAATTTAAAATTGCATTCATTTTAGGATTTCTGTTGAAACACACAGAACCAAAGGCCTGAAACTGTCTATCAGAACAGCCTGGGATTTAGAGATGCCAGCCTTGCTCAAATGACTGCCTGACTCACTGGGACCCCTGATCAAGTGATGTGCCAGAGGGCATGGACAGAATCTGATATTAAGGCAGCCTATTGATTCTTTAGATTACCTCCTTGGGAAAATAATTATCATTTAATCTTTATATGGGTGAATTTTTATATTTTAAAGTCTACTTTTTTTTTGTCAACAAGAGAAATATTAGTTTTGATCCTCAAAGTTCTTGTCTCTGATTTTAAAGGGATATTGCTTTAGTTCTCCATCCTTTATGGTATCAATAAGCTAGTGGAAATGGTGGCGAATAAATCCCATAGAAAGTAGTTAGAGAAGATCAAACATAACCTTCACTGCAGCATAGAGGTGCCTATTCTTTTTTACTCAAAAAAAAGATCCTGACTTGGAGATGCCCTCTTCTTTCAGAGAGCCAACGTATTCTCTTCTTCTTTCACTAATATTTACACGAAAATAAACTGTTTTATTGTCTGCTGTAATGGAATGAAAACTGATAAATAGGGGCAGATTTAAATCACAGATCCAAAAGCTCTATTAAGTGTATTCTTAACCAAGTATCATTATAAAAGCATAAATAATACCATATGTTTGGTCACTGGAGAAAGAATATTAATAAATTATTAACTTTTAATAAATGAGAGTGCTAAGGATTTTAACACAATTTAATCTTGCCGCGGTGCATTCAGCCGTGTTGTGTTAATAAATTACTCTCCAACTTGAATGTTGGGGGGGTCATTTCATTTTTCAATGCCATGAGCAGAGATTTAAAGATATTTCAGAAAGATTACTCTTTGAAGTGTATTTCATTTACCTTCCTTTAAACACATAAAACATGAGTTTTTCACTTAAAGTTGTTTGTGCCTTTGGAATTTCCAAATGCATACATTTTATCTGCAATATCCTATTATTATTATTCCGGTTCGAGTTTTCAAGACAGAAATAACTTAGTGCCTTGGCCAGAAACGTTATCGCAAAGAACTTTATGCTAACGTGGCAATTGGGTAATGAGGGGTTTGTAAACCGAGTCAGAGCATGTAATTCTCGTCATAGGTTGCTCTCTATCTAGATTTTATGACTTTAAGTACTTCATGATCAGTAAATAATAAATTCAATTTACCGGATAGAAGTTTTGTCACTTAGAAATACTCACTTGGAATATATATTTCTTAATTGGCATCAATGGCACATTTCCCAGGAAGCATAACAAAATGGATCATTTAATAGATGCCCAATCTCTCCATCCATCTATCTATCAGTGCGGCACATGATGTTTTGACTTTAATATGGTAATTATCTCAGGCTGACTTCAGAGCAGGAAGCTGCCTCCCACACAGCAGTGCTTAATTACTTTAGACTTCAGCTTGCCAAGTGAAAAATTGACTGTTTTTTTGCACATTGCATGGAATTGAAATGATTTCATTGTCATTTCAGTTGAAATACAGCCTGACATCAGCATAGAATCATGGGAAAGATAATGCAAAATTTCTCTGAAATTCTAAAATGGTCTGAAAGCTGCCTTATTTTTTTATGAAGCTGCATTTCATTTTCAGAATGTTAATGAAGATCCACTTCATCTTGAGAGAAGCAAACTTTTAGGAATTCACTTCTGTGAATAATTCCAATGGCAATTCAATAAAGGGCCTACGTTCCTAAGTAGCTACAACTGAATGTGCACTTTGACAATTAGGGGGCAGGAGGACAATTGGAATTGGTATTGACATAATCAGTAGGAAAAATTGTTAGCTTGGGCATGCAACTAAGAAAATAAAAGCAGTAATAACTGCCTTACTCAGAAAATTTAGGAAAGTGCACCTTTATGCGGATGCTGCCTACTTCTAACATGCTGTTGTGTGACAAAAACTAAACATTTGTCCAATAAAGTGGGAAAATAAATCCAGGCTATATTCGGTTTGAAATTTCTTAAAACTTTTTTTTTTCTTCAGATTTCAGCTGTCAATCACGTGCTACTAATTGAATAATTTTCATGATACCAAAGGCAGATTTCATGAATAACATGTCCACAAAAATGTTGGAGAGAGGGAGAAAGTAAAATTATGAGGGAAGGCATTGGTGTAATGGAGCAAATCATACCCAAGCTTTTCCTTTGGCCAGAAGCACTCGGCAAGTAGCAATGACACCTTTGCCATGTAAACCGCAGGGGAAAGTAATTAAATTTAACAGAAGCTGCCCTTGATTTAAAGCCACAGGGGAAGTAATTAAATTTAATAGAAGCCACTACTTCTAAACAAAGATATATGGTATTTCTATCACCAAATGTTACCTGATTTTTTTTCAAATGTGCCTACAGCTTCTGGTAGCCTGCTTGTAGAAACCAGTTCCAGTTCCAGAACACTTAATGGGCAGTATATGATGGACTATTAGGAGACATACTGGTCAATAATCTGATGTGAGCACCTTTGAGTTGCAATTCCAGAAATGGCGTGGTGCTGATCTCTGCAGCCTGCTCAAAACCAACACATGGCCTTATGATGGAAATGAGGCAGTTTGGGGAAAAAGTAGACCTGCGATTTTTGGGGTCCACTCGGATGCATTTTGTGTATCTGCTTAAACCGTCCCCCAACCTCAGCCGCTGGGGCTGCCATTATCTCGTTAAGCCAATTCGGTGTCCTGGCTTGGGAAGAAACAAAGTTCTCCTTTCCTGAAATGTGTGCTTTTATCATCAGGCTTCTCCAAGCTGGGCCACAGGGACCCATATGTTTTTTCCACGTTGGACCAGCACAGCCCTGTATAGGATGCTCACTGAGAATGGTGGTCTTTTCACCAACCCTTCTCCCTGGGCTCTGACAGCCTGAATGAAAGGGTACCTTCTAAATTTTGTGTAAGGGGGGAGCGTCTGGGGGCTCAGCCGGTTAAGTGTCCATGTCTTGATTTTGGCTCGGGTTATGGCCTCAGGGTTTGTGAGTTCAAGCCCCTGCATTGGGTTTGGCACTGACAGTGCACAGCCTGCTTGGGATTCTCTCTCTCCCTCTCTCTCTCTGCCTCTACCCTGCTCACGTGCTCTCTCTCCCTCAAAATAAATAAACTTAAAAAAAGTAAAAAAAAAAATAACAAAACATAAAATGTTTTGTAAGGATCCCCTGCTTATCAAGCCATGCATCTTCTGGACTTTAACTCACAAAGGCCCATGAGGGCCAGCACAGCGGGGCTGCTCCTGTCTTCCTTTCCACTTTGTGTTAAAGGCACCAACAATAATTGTTTTTCTGCTGTTTTTACCTAATCATATTGGGAGGTGTAGCATGGATATAGGGTGAGAGGATTCATTTCTCTCCCTAAATTTAAGACTAAGAAGACCAGAGATACCCTGCTTCCTTAGAGTCTATGGGAGAAGCAGCAGTGGAACAGGTGTAATCCATAGGAGCGGCCCCGGTGAAACTCAGTTGTTAAGACAGTTTCAATTTTAATTCAAGGTAGTTTACAGAGGCAGAGTGATGGATAGCTGGACTTCATGCCTCCACTCATTTTACTGTCTATAAGGTGGAAACAATAACAGTATCTACCCTACAGACTGTGGAAAGGATCACATAGGCTCATATATGTAAAGCGCCCAGAACAGCTCCTGACACACAATAAACACTGTCTAAATGCCGACTCTTATTCCATACAATGTATGCTGAAGTTCATTGCCTATTGATGGTAACAGTTCCACATCATACCCAGCACCATAAAAGAATATCCCCCATGGTTTTATTTGAGTTCCACACTCCAAACTACATTGTAAACATGGATCCTTGTATATTATGTTTTAAGTGGACTCTTTATACAGCCACAGTTCCTTTTGCTAAGATAGAAGAGTGATGGTGGTCTCCCTGGGAAGTTGGTTGGGGGGCCGGGAAAGGAGGGCGGGTGGAGGTATTGAGGGGATACGATGGAAGATACGGTTATCTAGGAGGTATAGTGTGAAAGATGGAGGTCAGTATATCTTGGTAAAGCAAAAGCCCAACACTGCTTCCCTTTCAGTTGTGGATTATGCCAGTTTTCCTGGTTAGTCCAGAACCGGCACCACATAAGTGAAATCAGTCACTCTTCCCTCCAGGGCCGAGCACATAGTCACAACACATTTGTCAGCCATATATTTTCCTGTCAAGTAGTTGTTGGATGGAAAACCACTGAAAAAGAATTTTTCTTTGTCAGATAAACTTTTCACCATAGAAGAATGGAGTGAAGGCTTCTGAAATAAATCTAGTGGCACTGGGGAGTTTACAAATACTAGCATATTAATATACAGCTAAAATAATAATAAAAAACACCATGCTGCTAAAGATGTTTAGTATTATCAGCTCACTGCAGGAGTTTATTAGAAACTCCTGCTTTCTTTTATTAAAATTTCAATTGGCTTGGTGAATGAGATCCTATGTTAGTGTCATAAAGTGAGAAGCCAGAAGGAGAGGATATTGGCATTTAAGTGCAGATTTCATTTTAAAAACACTTTACATTATAAAAGAAGATTGCATATTGTAAATATTACATATAATGGTAGTGGTGTTAAAAGAAGTGTTCGTAATTTTTAAAAATTCATCAAATTGTCTTTGTTTATGATGATATCTGGCAGATTTTGTATTTCTGTAGTAAAGCAAAGTTTTAAATTTATCCCAAGATGTTTTTAGTTATAGGCACCAAACATGGTTTTAAAAAAGTTTTCGTGGAATGATGCATGAGTGTAACTTAATGGGAATCCTCTTTGCCAGGAGCACATGACAAATGCTCAATTTTATAATTAGCTGATGATTTTCCCTCTGCATTTTGGAAGCTTTTGTTAAACTAACTTAGTTTATCCGGGCAGCTGGATGGATCACAAACCTTAATCTATGGTGGAATGTTGGGCTGGCAGTGTCGGAGTAAATGATATGGAGCACTTGCTGAAGGAAGCCCACGATTTTCTTTGCCGGCATTAAATGGTCACTGTCCCTTTACCTGGTGAAAAGCTGACTGTGACGATAGCAGCAGGCAAAGTCCGAGTTGCAACAGCTGGGAAGCCAACGTGAAAACCTCGCTTCCTCGTCTCAACATCTGGAGTCTTCATGGAAGTAGGAAGTTTGCAGGTTTGCAGCTGCAGCCCTTTCATGACAAGTTCGGTAAATTTTACACATGGTTGCTTGCTTCGAAAATATTTTCCAGATTTAACATGTTTACGGCATTGACATTTGAAGCTAAAGCCCCTTCCTTCTTGATTAGAGGGCAGAGTACTCAGGCTGCATTCTAACTTTATGGGGCTGGAAATCTGGGAATGGGTCATTTACAATTTTCAAACAAATCAAACTGCACTTTGATCTCTAGTCCAAGTTTCTTTAAATGCAACGAGTAATAATAATAAATTAGCCCAACATAGCTATTTTCCCCTCAAATACAGTCATTTTTAATGTAATTATTTTATTGCATTCTAAAATCCAACCAACATATTTAATCCATCTTATTCAAAGTATATATTTTCTGAGAAGGAACATTAACTCAGCAAATTGGGTAGAGGAGAGGCTGTGAGTGTGTGTGCTTGTGTATGTGTATTTTTACATTTTAAGCTACATGCTCTGTGAGAATATGTATTAATAATAAAAGCAACATTTACTTTTGCATATATTTTCTCATTGGAATCTCTTGCTTTATGTACAATCCTTTAGGTGCCCTGAATGTTGTCAAAGCAATACATGGAACGTTCAGCAATAAGATACATTCAGAACAAAGACAATGTGCTCTTTAACTAAGTTCCCTAGTTTCAAAAAAATTTTAGTAGGTTTTACATTAATAACATCAGTTGTGGTCAACGTTGATTTTGATCTTGCATTTGAAATAACGTGAGAAATAATTTATATTGATACAATAGAAATTTTTTCTAGAACCATAAATATTCAGTCGACTCTCACAATGCTCCTAAATTGTTAACGGCATGAAAACAGCGTTCATATGATGTGATGCATTTTATCATCCTCATCTCCACAAGTGTAAACTCTGTTGCTTTAAACTGGATTTACTGGAGTCTAGATATTTAATCCTAAGAATTTTCCTTAACATTAGTTACATTGTTGAATACAATGCATCTCCTTCATGATTGAAGATAAAGGCTGACACATACCACATGAAAAAGGCTTTCACAGAATAAACTTTAGGTTATGTTGTATCAAATACAAAACAAAAGCCACCTCTATCCCTCCAACAGAACAAATAAAAGCAAAACGCCTTGCCACTGTGAAAAAGGGCATTAGGTAGGTATCAATATTGCTCCTATAATTTGGAAGGGGCAAGGACAGTTTGTTCTTTTCTGTGTACTGTTTTCTTCACCTTCCCTCACTCCCAATAAATAGATATTTGCTTTGAGTAACGTTTAACACAGTCCAGCGATGCCTTATATGAGCAAATGGCTTGTATTGATTTTGAAACTCATACTTGTAGGAGGATATTTTAACAGGTTTTTTGAAAGAACACAGCACTTCAAAAATCAAACGCATTTGGGACTAATTGCAGAGTCAAACATCTTAATTTGAACTAGGAGAAAGACAAGAACAAATGAAAAAATATGAAGATCCATAGTGAAAAGCAGTAAAATAATCTAAGTGAATCATTTTATTAAAACGGCTGTTTCACTATAAATAAGGAACCATAAAAAAATACAATTTGTATATTCTGTTACAAAAAGCCTCACTCTAGGCAGCCAACTACTAAAATTTTATATGAAAAAAAGAAGATGCTCCCCTAAGGAAAATGTGCATATCTGCTGTTTCTTTTTAACAAAGATTGAGATGCTTATAAAGAACTTAGCAAAGTCTTCTAAAAATAAAACCTATTTCACCGTCCCTCACCCCCTCCACTGCACACACTGTGTATGTGAGGGTTTTCTTTTTTTCCTATTCACGCGGAATTGTCTGACTCCAATTTAAATTGCCAGTCAGTGTTTCACAGCTTTGCACAGCACTTTCTAATCTTTTCCTCTTGGGCATCTCTATTTGAAATGAAGCTTTACTGTCTCTCGTATATCTGAAACAAACAAGTGTACCTACTTGATGGTTTAATCGTAACTGGCTAAGCTCAAAAACTGAGCAGTGAGTTCAGGAAAAATGCATGGGACACAACCAGCCGATGAAATCAAAACCCTCAGCAGAGATGCAAATGATATTTTATTATTTGAAACAGCTGCTGTATAGCCTCAGCCACTAATGTTTTTTTCTTTACGGATTTTTCCTGAATAACTTTATGAAGGTGTGGTATATCCTTTCATGATTTCCCTGGTGACCAAAGCTTTCGTGCCATTTTTACCTTGCTCCAGGTAATTTGGGGAAATACCACAGACATGTATCATTACAGAGTCTGTATTGTTGTTTAGTTGCTAATTGATTCTCAAAGGAAGCAGAATGATGCTGTCACTACAGTACATTAAAAATCCTTCAATTTAAGCATGGGTATTTTCGTGAAATTAAAACTGCTAGCTATTCTGTATATTTGACTGCAGAAAGCTTTTATGGAGGAGGTTATAATAAATTTTGCCTTTTATTAGCCGAAAAAAGGAAATCTGTGCAAGTTTTCAGGACTGAGATGCTTTTCCACTTAAAAAAAAAATTATACTCTGCTTTTAACTGTTGAAGAACTTGATGTATGTCACGATAAAAGCTTAATCTGGATGCTTTTAACCCATGGTCCAAGAGGACTCATGCCCTGTAATGAGAATCTCACAGGGCTGTGCAATAAATACTTGTTTTAAAAATGGTTTCATCTGTCCTGAGTCTTTACCAGGTAATCCTGTTGTTAGTGTCTGTGTGGTAATGAATGCTGTGATATAATGGAAACTTTCACAAATAAAGCGTCCTTACTTTAAAAACTGAGCCTGGTGTCGATTTTTTTACAGGTACATTATTTCTGCGAATGGGTTTATCAGCAGTACAACAACATTACAAGACAAGCTAAGCCATAAAAAGGATTAAGTGGCGCTGTGTAATACTGATTAAGTAACAGAGCGATACAGGCGAGCTGTGAGTAACTAGTTCTGCCAAGTCTTCTGAAACAACACAGTCATAAAAGTTTACTTTCCTTGCAGACCCGACTCTTTCCTCTGGGACCTTCTCTAACTGTTCAAACGTGAGCTATTCTACGGTTGCTAAATTCTGCCTCCGTTAAAAACAGTCATCAACAACAAAAATCCTTTTTGGGTCTTCCTGTTTTAATAATGCTTCTGTGATATGCAGTTCAATTCGCGGCTGCCACTTCCCCTCGGGTGTGATTCTTAACCTCTTCGGTTTCCTTACCTGTAAAATGAGGGTAACAAGGCTACCCAAAAAGGCCAATGTGAGGATCAAAGAGATAATGCCTAAAATTCCTTAATACAGCACCAAGCCCATTTTAAGCACAGAAAATCTTAACTGTTATTAAGGGAGATAATGGACGAATCATTTTTCCCAATAATAAATATGTTATGAGCAAGAGACCTGCATTTGTCTTTTAAATCTACAGAGATGGACTTCAAGTTTTATTTTTATTACAACACTAAAGTGTGGCAGATACCCCCCAGGAATATCGTATAATGCCGTGCCCTGAAATTTAAGATCGGTGCAAAAGGAGATTTCAGATACACATACATTTAAAATGCTTTTTATCAATGACTTGGATTATTTGCCCAAATAATATACTTAATGTGACGAATATTCCCAAACTGGAGTTGACTCGCTGACGATCCTTTACCTGTCAGCTGCTTACAAGAATGGTCAGCCAGTTCAATTTTTATGTGAGAAATTAGTTTCAGAAGATAATTTCATCCATATTACTTGAAATGCTTTTCATATGGGCTATGGAGTGTTATAAATTCTAATTTAATATAAGGCAAAGGAAAAAAGGGAGGGGGGAGAAGTCTGTGGATTTCACACAAGGAATCCATTCCACATTGTTTTCACTAGTTTTTCCAAGACCCTGAGGGAATCCAACAATAGGTTATATCAAGTGCAATTAGAATCATAATGCAGAAGCCAGTAAATTAAGACAGATGTCGGTATTTCAAAAACTAGTCTGTTGTCCTTATATTTGGACACAATTCATGAGATGCGTTAGGAAGAAACAATGTCTCCTCTTCAATGCATCACAATTATTTTCAGAAAACAGGAAGAATCCCCCACCTGTCAGTGCAACTCCAAAATCTCACCCCGAACCCTGATTCTACAATAGGATGACCGTAGATTACGTAACTGTACCCAAACCTGGAACCCTAGATTTTAAGTGTTTAAACTTCATTTTGCCTGTCACCTTTCCGGGCTGTGCTGCAAACAGGTGTGGGCTGGAGTGGGGTGCCTTGGGGAGGAGGCCGGGGACAACTTGGGTAATAGGCTGAGAAGCACCGAGCAACGCTTTGTTATTAGACATCAGTGTGCTGTTACCGACAGAGCGAAACTGCCTTTGCTTCGGGAGGGCCTCTCTGCTCCGACTGGAGAAAACTGGAGAAGGAGGAACCACCGTGGACCTGGGCTGGGGAGGGGGGCAGGGTGTCAGCGATGGAAACGGCTCCTGCGGAGGAAGCAAGCTGATGGCAGGCGAGTGGCCCAGGGAGGCAAGCCGAGGGAGAGCCGAGGCACCAGTTCCTGAGCATTTCCTAGAAAACTACTCTTCGGTTTTCTGTCAAAACAGAGAGTAGCAGTGGAGGGACCAACCCCAGAGGACCTCTTCGGCGAAAGAAACTCTGACTTTGGGAGGTATATTTTTATTTATTATCACAACACAGACTATAAATTTAAAAGCCGATTTGAGTAATTTCCCCGAGGAAGAAAGCTGACCCCGTTCCCACGGCTGCCCTGCCCTCCCAGTGCTAAGTGTGCCACAACACGTTTGGAATGCTTTCTTAAAAGTTCCAGATCATTCGACGACTCCCACTGCAGCAAGTCTCTCAGTGCTGGAACTCAGGCTTATGTCGGAGGGCGGGCGGGCAGTGGGCAGGCCTGGCAGCAGCTGTGAGGCTGGCCCCCACGCCAGGAGGCTTGGGGCAGGTGGAGGTGGAGCGGGAGGTAATGACCGTTCGGAGACAACCTATTTAAGCCACTGTTTGTTCTATAATAAAAATGACTCGGTGGCTCTGAGCATGAACTCTCAAAGGGAGGGTGCTGCAGGAGGCAGGTGGAGACTTTGTTTTAACCAAATGAACCAACAGGAGCTTGGGGCTTTGTTGTGAGGAGGGCGGGCTTTGCAGTGGGCCTTCCTCCCTTCCTCAGGCTTGTTTGCTCATAAGGCAACTGCTGCCCCTGAGGGACTCTGTGGATGAGGCAGCTGCAACAGAGGACACAGGGTCAAGGATTGGGAAGGGCTAAGCATAACTCAGACACTTCAGGAAGGGGCTGAACGGAACACAGTTATGTGAGCCACCTTCCAAAACACACAGGTACATAGCACGTTGTCTCCCTTCTGTTATGCACATGTTTTCACAACAGCAGGAGCAAAATAACACCCACACCGTATCCTAAAGGGCACACAGTATGAGCTGTGGCAACTGTCAGAAGCAATGATTTCCCGAACCCAGGGCCCCGGGGAGAGGAATCTCATAGGCCTCTGGAGAGGAGGAGCCCAGCTGAACCCAGTCCCCAGGGAGCCTCTCGTTGCTGCCCCAGAGACACCAACCTTCTCCGAGATTGCACGGGCATCAGGATGCGTGTGGATGCTGCAGGGGAATGTTAGCGTCACAAACCCTGATCCTCGCCCCATAACCTTCCCCCCAACCCCAATCTGGAATGATTTTTAATACGTGCTATTTGCTTATTTCAGGGAAAAGAGTCAATCTAGATGCAAGAGGAGGGCAAAGAGAGTCCAGAACATTGGAGCAATAAAAGTGAAGTCAGACAAAACCGTGGAGTCTCAAAGCTTTCCTACAGGCAGGGTTTCTGTATGGATGTTTACACCAAACAAAAGACAAACGACCCATTTGGTCCGGGGAATCACAGGGAGGGCAGCTCTGGTGGCGGAGCTGGGCTGTGGAGGGGTGTTCTCATAGTGTCTGCGGCTGCCGGTTGGAGCTGCCCCCCAGCCCCCCAGTCTCCGGGAGTGCAAGGCTAGTGATTGGAGGACTCAGTCTCTGTCGGCCATCTCTCTGAAGCCCATTCCTGGCTCAGAGAATCTCCCTGCTGGAGAGATAGGGAGTCTTCTGCAGGTCTCTCCTGCAAGCTGCCTCGCCCGCTTTGTATTGTCTCCTGGCGTTTGCGTGCGCCCTGCTTGCATCTAATGTATATTTATTCTCAAGGACTGGGAGCCTCAGCGGGCAACTGAAATTTAAGTGAGTGAATGGCCCAGCGGTACTGGGGAAGATTCATTATCTGTACATTTCTAGGTTATTTGACGTGGGAGATTTTAAGCAGTTTATGTGGCGAGGAGAAGGCAAAATGACAATGCGCAAACCTCCTATGATATGCAAAAAACATGCAGCCGACACAGAATTGCCGTTTATTAGATAATAAATGTGATGCCAGATTTTTCTAAAGAGCACCAGGGAAAATAAATACTCAAGGTATGGGCCAAAGTCCAAGGGCCAGCGCTGAGTCCTGCCCCTGGCTCTGGCCACCTCCTAGGGGCTCCACTCCTCTAGATGAGATTTGGTTCTCTTCACTGCAACATTATGAAGCAGGGACACTAAGACGACTCCTTTGAACATGAAAAATAGAAAGAAACCCCTTTTTAATCTTTGTTTTTATGGCTGCAAACATGATTACATAGAGGAAAATCAATCCCTATGGAACACGATAGATAATACAAAGTAATTGATTGGCCTTTATCATTTTCCGTTACGATATTAAAATAACTCCATAATATCAAGCGGCAGCCACTGATACATAAAGGAAAACAGGAGCTGATTATGTCTAAGGGTAATCAGGTCAGGGAAGTGTGAAGGTAAGATAAATAAGGTAAATACAAAAATGGAAAAAGGCTTAAAAAAAGCAAATGGGAGTTGGTGGCAGAGTCTACATAATAGAAGGGAGATCTGATGTTGGGAATATCATTAAGCAATAAGCCACGAGAGACAGTCTATTGCAGCTGTGTGATTGCAGCATGTCTCGGTTGGTGTCCCAAGCCATAGGGGCCAAAGCTGAGTGACTTTAACTTCCCAGGAAGTGCAGTAATCCTTTCAGAATACAATGCCTGCAGCCTGACTGCTATCAGGCTATGAAATTTAGAAAATAAAATAGGGGAAGCATTTAGCAATTGGTATTTCCCAGGCACTGATGCCACCACCATGGCATCACAAGCAGCCACTTAGAAAACCTGCATTTGCAGCCAACTTTCCAAACTGCCAGAGACCAGGGCAGCTTTGTCAAAACCCCAAATGCCATGGTTTGTGTCCTAATGGCAAGTAACTGAGGCAGAGCCGTTGAGAAAAATTGCATCAAAAGAAGGCCTAGGTACCTTATTCTGTGTTCTCGCCTATTTCCTCTTTCCGTGTACATTTATTCTCTCAACATGTATTCATATTGACAAATACACGCATAGAAGTTATTAATTATACCATTTTACACACCTATACATATATATCTTACATATATATGTGTGTGTTAAATAACACAAACACATACATGCTTCGTGTCTGATCGATAAATAAATACATTTAGGAGCTAGTTCATTAAAAATATACCAGATATTTGTTTTGGTCCCTGTGTCACTACCTAAAATGCTTCTAATTTAGATTTCTTAGCACAATGTCATACGTGTGTTAAGCAACCATCACAAATAACCCTGTTGTGGCTGGAAGTCAGTTTTCATATTCACATTTAAAACACAGTATAAAAATGTCATGCCCACCAGAGTGATCCAGGCTTTTGGCTAAGCAGCAATCAGGAATATAGCTTAAGGTGGTGAAATAAATCACCGTATGGGCTGTGAGTATTAGAGCACTGGTTAGCTGTGATACCCTCAAGAGATGTGGGAAGTAGTTGTTTACTCAGCAGAAGGACTCCAGATAGTATAGAATTTGTTCTTAACTTTTCTAAATCCTGGGGAGTTGAACTTATTTGTTCATTCATTCACTTATTCATCCCACTAATTGAAGGCCTATTACAGGTCTAGAACTGAACTTGGTGCTGAGGTGGCAGAGATGATCTCAAGGGGCATACAGGCAATTAGGGAGCATTGCTATATTTGAACAAATATATGAAAAGGTCCTAGTAGATAAGACACAGTTGCTACGAAACACAGGGGAAACAGAAGTCAAGGAAAGGATTCACAGAGGTAGGTATGGATGGAAAGATCATTTATAGACAGAAAAGATGAGGAAGGGCATTTTAGGCAGCATGGCATTCATATAAATGGTCCAAAGACATAAAGAGGGGTAATGTGTTGGGGAAAATAGGAATGGCTGGAATGGTGTGCTGAGTGCATGGGATGGAGTGAGGGGAGACTGACAGTTTTCCCTCTACAAAATGAAAAAGCTGTAGATGTGGTTAAGCAGAGATAGAGTCTGATTGGATTCTTTTAGAGTGATGGCACTTTGCTATAGGGTAAAGAACAGTTGGAGTAGGGAAAAGAGGGACTATCACACCATGCAGTAAGACACCGACCTGGGTGAAGCCTAATGAACTAGCTGTGCTAAGTGCAAAACGATCCCATCAAAACAGTCATACCATGTACATCAAATGTTCTCGGCAGCAAATGACAGAAAGCTGAAGCAGCATCTCATCTATGAGAGGTTCTGTATGTGGCCTGTATGTGGCCCTGTATGTGGCCTGTCAGGGTTCCAGCTCCATTTCTCGGTCATTCTCTTAGCCATGACTCTTCCATGTGCTGACTGTCCTTGGACTGGTGGCAATATGGATGCAGCAGTTCTAGCAGACTTATCTGAATATACAATGTCCAGAGGACATTTTTTAGTGTCTCTTTATTAGGAATGAGGAGTCCTTTCCCCAGAATTTTCATCAGGCCTTCCCTCATTTTCATTGGCCATATGAAGTCAGATGCCTATTCCTAATCCAATTACTGATAGATAAGGTTTTATAACAGACATCAGAGAGTCAACTACTATTCATGTCGTGCTTTCCTTTCAACATCTTTCCTTTTGATCTTGTATCTCCCCTACTGAAATAACTTCTAGGTGGTTCTGTAATTAGAATTGCATTATTCCATGCCATCCTGTGTACAAATACTGCTTCATTTCTTTATCAAAATCAAATTACATCTGGTTAATCACCATCCATGAGGATTGATGAGATGTCTTCTATCAATTACTATGCATGGTTTTCCTTCCTCCCTTCCTTCCTCCCTCCCTCCCTCCCTCCTTTCCTTCCTTCCTTCCTTCCTTCCTTCCTTCCTTCCTTCCTTCCTTCCTTCCTTCCTTCTTCTTCCTTCTGATGCATTGGAATCCTACTGTTTACACAGATCCGGAAGATGCAAGAAGGTCCTGGCTCTCAATCCAGGGTGCCTGTGGTGGTGCGCCTGTGGTGGTGCGCCTAACTCAACCTGTGAAGTCTACTCAGATGTGGTTTGAGGTCCCCACATTCTCTTAAAACCTGCAAATCCCATCTAATTTTCAGGGCCTGGAGAACCAAGCCCTATCTGGTATGGAGGGTTAAGTTCTTCAGACAAATTCAGTGTAATGGTCTCAGTCGGTACGCATAGGTCTGTTAGTGATTGTCTGCTGAGGTCCATCTCTACCTGACAAATTCCCCCCAAACCTTGAGGACCCAAAAACCTGGCACCCTAGTGGGGGAGACAGGAGGTGTGCTGGGGGAAATTAATTTCATTTCTTCCTGATGAGCCTAGAGCCAGCCAAATAAGACATAATTATTCAATTGTGCAATGTACAGCAGTAAGAATTCCTAAATGCCCTGATATAGTGCATCAGTGTATTGAAGGAGTAAACACAGGTATCTTGGGCCAGCTTGAGTCTAAATTGGTCTTTTAGAGGAAGTCAGATTTTGAGGGTTTTCTAATCCTGCATGTCCAGTATTTCCTTCTTCTATTACCTTTGCTCTTCAAGACCCACCCCACCACCCCCCGCCACACACACACACACAAAACCCCAAAATCAATTTCCCAAGTTTACTGATTTGAGGTGCTTATTAGCAGGGAATGATTTGATTGATTAAATCACATGAAATATGAACAACTGACAACCCTGATTAAAGTGATATTCTTACCAGGGATATTTAAAATGTAAATCTCTCTGGGGCACCTGGGTGGCTCAATAGGTTAAGCGGCCGACTTCGACTCAGGTCATGATCTCGCGGTCCGTGAGTTCAAGCCCCGCGTCGGGCTCTGTGCTGACAGCTCAGAGCCTGGAGCCTGTTTCAGTTTCTGTGTCTCCCTCTCTCTGACCCTCCCCTGTTCATGCTCTGTCTCTCTCTGCCTCAAAAAATAAATAAACGTTAAAAAAAATTAAAAAAAAAATGTAAATCTCTAACCCAGATGAATTGACCTGTAATGGTGGTTTTCAGGCATTAGGGAGGAACCTAATTACTAGGAAAGTTGCAGGTGCGACCTCTTAAATTCACACTATGTGGTTGAGCAGCACCTTTTAAAAAACCTCTATTTAAAATATCGGCTGAAGGGGCTTTCTTCCCCACAAAACAGTGACTCCCTTGAGGGCAACACAATGCCTCAGCCCCTAGCACAATTCCTGTCACACAGCAGCTTCATGTTGTTTGATGGTTGCTTAAAGCATCTTTTTACAATTAATCTGTTACATGGGCTCTGGGGGAATCAAAAGGAAAATGAAGAGATCACTTTTTTTTCTTTTTCATTCATTAAATGATCCATATTTTCTTAATCTCTCACTGCATTTATATTCTGTAAATCTCTATTTTCCAGTTTGAACTGTCTTAACTTCCTCACAATTCCCTTAAAATGCAGAATTCCCATCAAGGCTTAGTATTTTCTATCTGGATCTTTAAGTGACCAGTGAAGAAATTCCCATGGTTGAAGTATTCATGCATTGGGTTTGTGTACCAGAGGACTTAACTTGCCTCTTAGCTCCTTTAGATGCCCAAATGTGTTTCATAAAGATTTCTTCCAGGTAAGATTTCTCTGAATTTTTTATGTCATTTTTCTAAAGAGTTAAAAATCTATTTCGGCATGAGCTTGTGGTTTGGGTTTAAATTTTGAGGGGTTCGTTTCCTTTGAGCTGGAATAAGATTGTAAGTATATGTAGGTTCTAGGGATAATTCTCACTCGTTCTTTAGCAGAGGTGACACTCTTGCAAGGTGAACCAGCATTAAGGCCTCATACATTCCCCTGGCCTACCTCCAAAATGCTTCATGCTTGTTATTTCATGTTATAATAGATCATTATGTTGTCTGTTCACCATCTTTTTCTCTCACCAATTGTCCCTTCCAACCTGGTGAAGATGTTGGTCACAAGCTGTTGCCTCCTCTGCCATGGTGGCAGGCATGTGACTCAACCTGGGCCAATCAGGTTACTCTCCTCTGCTCTTGTGATTGTTCCATAAGTGGGCACATGACCCAGACATAGCCAATCAGAGTCATCCTCAGGAATTTTGCTGAATTTGTTAGGGAAGAAGCCCTTCTCTTTGCAATAAACTGTAAAGATGACAGAAGCTTTGAGTTAATTTACTGGGGACTATTTTTGCCACCAGGTGCAAAGAACTTACCATGTACAAAGAGAAATTAGAACCAGGAGATGGTTGGATGGATGAAGGGAGGGAGATAAAGAGAAGGATCACTGATGACAATGTTCGGGGGCCTGACTCCAGCCATATCCAAAAATCTGAACAATTATCTTTTTTTTCTGTTTAAGCTAATTTGAACTAGGTTTCTATAAATTATGTCAAGAAGACCCCAAATAAGCAAACAAATATGTTTCCTTTTTATCTATGTTAGTACAAATGATATATCTTTACAAGATAAAGGTGCATATATACATTTTTAAATTTTTTTTTTAAGAGAGCATGCAAGCAGGGGAGGGGCAGAAAGAGAGGGAGAGAGAGAAAGAGCATTCTAAAGCTCTAAATACTAGAGCTTAATTTCACTTAGCCCTCCTAATTTCTCTGTATTATTATTTCCATTATATAGATGATCACATATAGAAAGCTCACAGTGAGCCAGGCTTTAAAACTAGTTCTAACTTCCCAACTCACAGCTCTTTGTACAACACTACTTAGAAGAGTAACTTCAATCTGAAGATTTTTCAAGCAAAGAATAAATTAATTTATAGAATAAATTATATATATCCTTGACAAAAAAAAAAAAAGATCAATGCATGAATCAATAAAGTTTAATTCAATTACACTCATCTCTCAATTATCAGCAATAGAGAGGTTATGAGGAAAGCAGATTACTTGCAAATTTTATGTGGCTAAAACTCATAAATAATATGTGCATAACTGAAAGCTGCCAACACACGGCACTCTCAGCTGTAAAAAGAGATTGGTTGTAAGTGAGGTGTGATGATTGCCATGTTAGGTCAACTTACTCCTCCAGAGTTTATGGCAAATAATTATTTACCAGATGGAATTTTCCCTAAAAAATTTCATTTACTTGACTTCCTCTTTACTTACCTTATTTCATCATAAGGTTGAGTCTATTTAAAAATAACTTCTGGGATATTATTTGGGAGAGAAACATACACTTACTTTATTCCAGAGGGAAAACAAAAGATTGTCTAAACATCAGCCTAATCCATAGAATGGAGTAGAGGCACTATGTCTATTCTCCATGAGGAAGTCTGAGAGAGCAGAATAAATATTGTGTGGAAAATCCAGAAGGGACCTCTGTCATAGAGTCTAAATTATGAGGTGTTTTCAGGAAACATGCATTTTATCCCAGGTCAAGGCCAGCTGGGGTTGGAAAGGCAGTCTCCAATGATTTGACATTTTCCTGATACCTCCTGGAGGAAATATTCAGGTTCCTAGAGGGGAGTTTGTTTTGGGCTGACAGCTCATGTCTATTTTCAAAGCACCATTACCTATGGCAGGTGATGAAATACTCTGTAAGTTCTGACATGGTGAAGGTTGGAATAATTCAACAGGGTCTTGCCCTCATAGGTTGCGATTACTGCATTCCCTATGAGTCTTTACAGACCCCTACCTCATGTGTCTACATACACACACAGACACAGAGAACCATTCACACGCACACACATGTGCATGCACACACAGACACATGCGTGCCTTTTCATACATGCAGACACTGCTAATTTCTTAACTTTGCACCATTAAAAAAAGTCTTTTAATTTTGGTGCTCTGTAGTAGGGATAATATTGTAAAAATATTAAGCTACATATTTTATTGCCCTTTAAATCTTCTTCCCTTGAAGTCTTCTACCTCCAAGGCTGAGCACGAATGGTATGATCCCTGGGAAAGTATCAGTTAGGGAATGTACCACCCGGAATAAAGAAATCAAAACTGTGATTGCTAAGAATGGAATGTGTACACCCCACCCCCACCCCATTCCTATATTGAAACCCAAATCTCCAATGTGCTGGTATTTGGAGAAGGGGCCTTTGAGAGGTAGTTAGGTCATAAGGGTGGAGCCTTAATGATGGAATTAGTGCCCTTTTAAGAAGAAACATGAGAGAGCTTGCTTCCATTCTCTCTCTCTCTCTCTCTCTCTCTGTCTGCCACATGAAGACACCATGAGAAGATGGCTATCTGCAAACCAAGGAAATGGCTCTCACCAGGGACCAGATCAACCACCACCTTGATCTTGGGCTTCCCAGACTTCCCAACTATGTAAAATAAATATTTGTTATCTTAGCCACCCAGGCTATGGTAATTTGTTACAGCAGCCTGAGCTAAGTCAATGATGAAAGAGATATTCTGGTTATGGAGGAAGGGATTGTGCTTTCTGTCCTATGGGATGTAGAAGGAGAAAAGGTGGGGCTAAGGAAACAAATTTAAAACCTGTTCTGACTAACTGATCTGGATCTGGGTGGTTACCACAGGTAGGTCACAGACCTCCAGTTGGGCTAGTGAGATCCAATTTTGGAAACAGTCATCAAGGGAGATGGCCTAGTTGTCCAAGAATTTTGCTGATTTACAGCTGTTCATTTCAAAGGTGAGCACAATCGGATGTCCAGCCAGGGCACACTCAAAGGCTAAGTCTGTCAGCCTATCATGGACATCTGCCATGAAACCGAGAACTCTGCATCCCCCGATCATGACGGCTGCAACTCATCCTCTATATCCAAAGCACCATCTGATGAAAGAGGGGAAAGGAAGAAGCAGTTTCATTAGGGATCGAGCTTTGAATCTACTGGAAAATTATCCCCAAAAAACTATGTAACCAGGAGGAGCTGAAATGTCATTAATAGGCAGATTTAAAGTCAAAGCCTATTTCTACCCACCCTTCACCCCCATCAGCAGCTACCCAGCAGGGGGAGAGCTTATAAGAAAGATTCTATCACTTGTAGAAAATAATGAAGTTCCTTTTTCTTTGCACATCTGGTATGTTAATTGTGACCCTACCAACATAAGTAATACCTGCAGCATAGTTTTCGAATCCCTGCTAGGACAAATGGCATTTTCTGAGTCTGTCATTCTCTGGGCCCAGGAATAGCATCACTGAGTAAAACTTACCAAAGCACCCCATGTCTTTCTCATTTAGCTTCAACAGCCTTCCAAGTTTGGTTGGTACTTGTTCAGAAAATGAAAAATGCCTTTTGGCCTACGTTTCCCGGCACAGATAAAGATCCTAATTGTGCCATTACAAGCTGGTACATAAATCTGTGTCAAGTTTCTCATAATATTATATCTGCAAGTGAGATCTTGAAGGTATTGTTCTTCCTTTCACCTAATGACAGAACAGAATGCTTCATTGAAAGATGGTAAAGAAGGATGATTGAGTTCAATTCGGCCTGAGCATTTGAGTTTGTGTATTTTAGGGGAAATGGACTCAGAAAACAGACCAGAGTTTTCAAACATACCAACAAGACTGGCTGAAACATCTGGAAAAATCCCTTTGAGATTGAAAACATGTGATGCACAACAAAGGCAACAAGTCTATGTTTTTATGGTTTTTTGATTGCAGTGGAGAAGCTGAATTGCCAGCCATCCAAGATCCTAAATTGGTCCTTGTTAATACCTGGGATTATTTGCCAAGATATCAGGATGGGGAGGACCAAAAACCTCTGAACAAGGAGAAAATAAGCTGTTAAATATTTAATATACACTCCTTACAAATTTAAGGGAGTCAGAAAAAAAAATGACCAAGACATCAAAAATAATTGGATTAGGAGTTAGTAGATTTCGCCCAAATCTCACTTTTATTGTGGCTTTTCTTCTCCTCTGCAAGGATATTTACTATAATTAATAAGAAGCCTTTGTATTTATTAGCATCTTTATTCCAAGTAGCTCAGAGGCTCCACAGACATTCTTTTATTATTTCTCACAACATCTCTGTGAGATTTTGGCAAGAGGATGGGTATTATCCTTGTTAAATCTGGTGCAGGAAAAGCAACTGTTTTCAAATGAAATTTACAAAAAGCACCTCTTAGGCTGAAATCTAAATTGCTGTTAAGGAATTCTCCCTTGGGAATGTTTTTCTCCCCTTTCCTCTTTAATTTAAAGTGTGAGACTGTCATTTCTGTCATCAGTTATTGCAGTAACTTTTCCCTCTTCAGACCAAGGTCAAAAGTCCCCCACTGTTAGTCTATCCATGAAAGTGCTTGAACATACACAGCCTCATATCATGCATATTTATGCTGCAGAAGTATTAGAGTAAACATAAGAGGGATGAATTATTAAGGGCAAAGTAAGACTGATGAAATGCTGTTAGTTTAGATATTTGACTGATTTGTACATTTATGAGCTGACATGAAGTATTTGAAGGCAAAGGAAACAAACTTGGTCTTGCTGCTAAGCCAGCTTCTTAAGAATAATAAATCTTAGGGATTGAGAACAGAACAAAATCTATCTATTTATCTATCTATCACCTATCTATCCATCTATCTATTTGCACATATATGTGTTTACATAATTACATATTAATGGCTTATTTCCAGAAATGCACAAAAGCTTCCACTCCATATTTATCAGGATGCCTAGGCCCTGACTATTCTGCTGAACTGAGGCTTCCTTTGGCCCTTTGTTCTCCTGTAGATCTTTAGTTGCTTTGGACTTTTAAAAATAAAATTGAAGAGTTAGTATTTACTTCCAAGGCCACTTACACTTAATCACCAACCCCCTTGTCTGGAACTAAGGTTCATTTCCAGAACCTTGGCTCTGATGTGAACGGGCAAACCTCACACAATTTCCAGGTGTCTCTTTGGTGACAATTCTTCTTCCATGTTAAACAGCTCCAATTGTTTGGTGCTTAAGGGCCATCGTGCATTACAAAGCCTAACGTCAACTCTATTGAAGACTAAGAATCTGGTAAACAAGGGTCAGTAGATTTCAAGAGAAAATAGGTCAGTCCTTTTATCTGCTATACTTGTTCTGCCTTTTTTTTATGGGGACTCCTCTCTGATTGCTTCGGATCGGCTAGACAGGGACTGCTGATAGCTTCTGTCTGCTGCTGCAGTTTGTTAGAATTCGTGTAAAGGGGTGGCAAAGCTGAAAAGACACATTGGGCAAGAGACGATTTTTCCTGGTCCCCTTTGTAGGTGTTCTGTGAACTAGGTGCTGAAATGACCCTGTGGGCTGGGGAGATGTGGGGCTGAGGATAGGTGGATGAAAGGAGCCAGTTAAAAGGCAGGGGCCGAATTTTATGCTCAGGAAGAGGACAGATTCTAATTCCCAAAGCTGAGTCCCATTTGATGCAATCTCTCGGTTATTTTTCTTTCTGTAATTGAAGAGGTGGTAAGTTATCAGAAAGAAAAAAAAAAAATCACAAAATAAAACATGCCACCGAAGTCATGACCTGGAAAAGGCTTTACTCTTTAGTTTTGCATAAAGGGAATCAGAATCATTTTCTCCAAATCATGGATGTTATTGTCATCTGATGGGAGCGAAGAGGTCTTTCTATCATGCTCTTTAGGAAAATGGCGACAGTGACCAACAACTTATTGCTTGATGTGTTTTGACTCTTAAAATTATTTTTCACGCTGACAGACTCCTTAAGGCACTCAGGGCAGGAGAACCATGTCCCCACCAAATAGACACATTTCACAAAGTTCCATTTAAATAGAAGAGTGTCACATTGTCCAGGTAGTGCTTATCATTTAAAAAATAATTATTTCTTCCCTATTGCTTATAATGACTACTTTAAAGCTCAAAAGTGAAATCTATTTCCTCACCTCAATTTTCTCTCCTCCATCAGGTTTGCATACTCTGTGGGGCTTCTGGCGACTGCTGGGCTGCTGGCATTGATCTTTTCTTTCCCTGGGGGGGAAAAAAGTGGCCTTGAAATTTTTCCTTTGGGGAAAAATATCACACCTTTTACCAGACAACCAGGTTTTCTCTCCTTTCTTCTGATTTGGGTTATTTTGTGTTATTCAACAGTCTTGTGCTGGCTTGGCAGTCATTTACATATTCCTTCATGTATGTATACACTTAAATATTGATCTATTCATTCATGGAATATTTTGATGCCTCTCACGCGCCAGGCATTGTGCAAAGTGTCGAAGATGATGCAGTGACTATAGCAGACGTTGCACTTACCTTCATGGAGCTGTAGGCCCATTAGGTTCCATTAAATTGGGGAGAAAATTATACCCACTATTTATTGTGTAGTTGGTTGTTCTCATTTCCATATAAAATGATAAGAATATTTTTGCCAAAGAAGATAGCTGTGATAAGGAGCTTACCTTTGGATTCACTAATCTTGACAATAATCTACTAATTACTCTGTTCAGTTCTCCCACGGTGTAATGGGCTTTTAGAGATATTAGAGCAATTCTGAAAGGTGGGGAAAAAAAAGAAGTCATGGTATATTTAGACTTTCAGAAGTTATGTGGAAGACTAGGAATTAATATAGTATATTAATTTCTCAGTCAGTTCACCTGATTAGTGAAGAGAATTTCAATCGCTTTATTATGCATCTTAAACCTGGATCGGACCTTGGTGCTTTTTTAAGCACTGGAGAAAAGTTAAGTTTTTGTTAACTAAAATGCACAGCTCTGGATCCCAGTGTTTGACCTCCACAAACGCTTTTGAATTGTGTGCCTCAAGTCAAGGCCACGCAGGGTGGCAGCAGCCTTCGTTTCCCATGTGTGAGATTTGGTGAGCAGGATTTGACTTTGGTCTGTGGTTTTACTGAATGCAGATTTTTCTCCTGGACTCTGAACTGTGGACCAGAGGAAGGTTCTACTGCCAAGAGAGTGAAGGGCAAAAGGAGACAAATACTTTTCTGACCTCTCACTTTAAAGCCGCTCACCCCTGTTTTATTGCTCTTTCAACACTGCATCAAAGCAGGAAACTTTAAAGTCTCAGTGAAGCAGGAGGATACAGCTTTTCCAGGGACCAGGGTAGCTTTAATTAAAATTGGGTTGTATTTGGGAATGTTTTGCTTTGTGTTTGAACCAAAAAAAGAAGTGAAGGAGACAGAGAGAAAAGTACAGCAGTGGATTATCTCCCTAATGGCAAAAAAGATCAATTAATTTACAATGGGGGGTGGGGTGGGGGGTGGGAAGAAAGAACTGCACTACAGATTTACAAAGTGTTCATTATCTATGGACTTTGGATATGAACCATCATCAGCCTAATATCCAAGGCAGAGATCTGACAGTGCCCACCCTGAATTCAGGGGCCAGTTGATAAATTAAAAATCATTTTAAAATTTAATATTAAAATTGATAATTTCTCTGTGGGAAATAGATTTTTCTGAACTTCTACCCTTTTCCTGCAGTGCTGAGCAAATGCAAGGCGATAAACTGTCCATTTGTCACAATGATAGATAGACAAATCCTACTTTTGCCCTTGTTCCACAGTACTCCTACATTTCAATTAAGGAGAATAAGTGCTACCATTTGTAACATGTAGTCATATTGTCCTCTATAGCCTTTTAAGGCTCACAGAATTCTCTTTAGGAATGGGAAAAAGTCCCTTGACATACCCTTACAACCATTGGGGTGCACTGCCCATGTCTTCAAGGGACATGGTAGGGGAGCTAGAGAAGAAGGCTGGTGATCAAACATCACCTGGGATGGAAGAGATTGAGAACCTGATAGATACTGAGGGTCAACAGTGGAGGATGGGAGATTCTGATTAAACTGCTTTAGGATTCTTGCAAAATTGGACAATGCAGAAATGAACACAGCAGCCCGAAAGTTAGGTGCTAGTTGACAAGAGAGTTCAGGGGAACCTGACTAAAATTTGCTCAAGGAGAGACTGTTTCTCAAGGGAGCTAGAGTAGGTGGCATCTATTTCCCATTCCATCGATGTTAGGCTTGGCCACCTGCCCTGCTTTAGGCCATTGGACCATTAGAGGATATGACACTAGCAAAGGCCTTAAGTATGCTCATGAGGTTGGGCCTGCCCACTTGGGTTCCTCTGCTCATCATGAGGAGACCAAGTCCTATGCTGTTATTGCTTCTTCACCTGGGGCCCCAGAATGAAGCACACAGAGCAGCAGACATGCATCTGACCCAAGGCTCGTAGCCAATCCCAGGCACCCGAATCTGAAGCAGAGGTGCCCCAGACAACCTGCAGACCTGTCAGTGAGCATAAGAAGTGCTTGCTGTTGAAAGCCACCAAGTTTGGAAGGTGGTTTATTATGCAGCATTCATTGCAGCCATAGTTGCCTAATATATCATTCCTCAAGGAGAACCTCCAACGGCCTCAAGACTATGACGCATTGCAAACATTTATCACGACTGTAAGGAATCTGTATCTTGTTTACCACTCTATCTTAGCATGTGGCATACAGGAAGTTCTTCATAAGTGTGTGCTGAAGAATAAATGAAGGCTTTTCCAGGTCAAGTTTCTCTCTATTTCATAACATACCCAATTGCCTTGCCTCCTAGATAATGTTCTTAGTAAGCCGTCTTGAAAGATGTGACTTTGTTTTCAGCTGTGTCTGTCCTCAAGTATTTATGATTTTGAACAGGAGATAATATGGATTAGTAAGTACTGTGAGAAAGAAGTGTTTGGAGAGCACAAAGTCTGGGGACTGGATTCAGACTGACAACAAGGTCATTAGGGCATGGGGAATGTAAGATGTCCCAGTAGACCCTGGGGAGGAAATGTTTGAGTCATTTTAGAGATGTCAGTGCCAAATATTGAAGCTAATAGTAGTAGTTAGGCATTTGCATTAAGTGCTTTACATTAAGTGTCTCATTGGAGACAGATATTCTGATTATTCTTATTTTATAAATGTGGGAAGTAAGGTTTAGAAACCTCAGGTAACTTGCCTGAGGTCACAGAGCCAGTAAGTGGTGGAGATGGGCTTATATCCAGGGCTGATTGACCCCAACATCAACTTATAAGATCAAGCAATAACTATACTATCATCAGTATAGTTATTGATCCTGGGCCGCTGGACCCAAGCTGCTGTTGTCCTTGATCCTTGATTTTATTTCTCTTATTTGGTTCATTATCTCCTGTCCTCCTCCCTCTTTTCTTCAAACAAATCAATTCATAACTATAGTTGTGGGTGGGGAGAGAAGTGCTCTTGCTCTGTGCCCGTAGAGAGAAGAGAATATGCAGGAAGGGGGCCACTAATTAGCTGGTCCCAGCCCTTCACTAGGCTAGCATGGTTTCTTTATTTTTAAGGCTTCAAGGCAGGGACCAGGCTGGGCAAAGAACAATGAGTAAGTCATGGAGGTGATGCTTTTAATGATACATTCGCTAATGAAATGGCACTCCATGGGTTCACTTATTAGTAACTTAGCTCAAACAGCCATGTCCTACTGTCAGCTTGCCATTGACGACGCAGTGTGACCTCAGAATTGTCAACTCCACCTGAAAAAGAGCAAATGTTGCAGAAAATACAGGAGCAGCAGCATAATTTGGAGTGGAAAGATTAGCAACAACAGAGAACCTCTTGAATCTCTGTATTTCTAGTTTGCTGTGGAATTGTGCCAGAAGTGTAGTTATTTGAAGAACAGGCTAACCTTGCAGTATTTGGGTTTGCCTCTGATTTGTAAACAACTGGATGACTTGATTGAATGTTTTTGAGGCTGTATGACAGTGTTGGCACTGGAGGAGTGGCTAGCAGAACTCCATTCTCAACTAATTATATAGGGTGGCTCTTCTTTATGTTTTCCAGGGCATTGGGGTTTTTAACTTGATGTTCAGAAAATGATTTATGGGGAAAATACTTCCGTACAGACCTTGCTTAATGACCGGAGGATCAGGAATGACACATGGATGTGAAAGTTTATGATTCTTCCCATTTATGTAACCTCATTTATTTGAATAACTCAATGCCCCTTATGTCAATTATTGAATTAAACCTTTTAATATCCCTCTTGTCAAATGGGAAGTATGTATTTATTTACTCTTCATTTTACGGTTGGCCATAATGATTTGAACTTTCTTTCTTGGGGGACGAACCAGATCTTACATTCATGTTTTGCATCCCTCATTAAAGGCTGCTCCCTAAATCGGCCACTCATACACGAAACGTCCATTTTTAGGCCTCTATACATTCTCATTAACCATTCACGACTCCTGTGCATTTGGTGCTTTCTTGGTGCAAAGCTAAATGAGCATAGTTTTATTTTGTTTGCTTCTGAGCTTTGATGGTAAAACTAGCGATGTTCCAGGGTGAAATGAATTCCTGGGAATAGTATTGCATGAAATCTGACGGTTTTCATTCTCACTGGTGATTACGTCGTGTTTGCTAGTGAGGAAATCACGGAACGGGCAACGTATCTGAAGCTTCCTCAGCAGCGTGAGTCGGAGAAGATTTCCTGGTATCATGCACATGGTGGACACATGTTGGAGCCAATCCCTTTCTCGTGCCATCCTCTCAGAGTTTCTCTTCAAGGCTTTGCAGGTCCTGTGTCCTCTCACTTTGTCTCCTGTGACTTCAGGGTGATCAGCTCATTTCTCTGAGCCTCTAAAGCACCTCCATTCACCACCAGTTTCCACACCCTCCCTGCCTTTGGCTATCTAGTCACGAAGCCAAGCAGTAATGAAAATGGGTTTCATTAAACAGGAATCCTACTTATTTTCTCAAACCACTATGCTAATAATCTCCCTTCTCAATATAAAGGCTTAAACACATACCAATATAACTAGTTTTTTTTTTTTTCCAGCTATTTTTTTTTTTCTAAAGAAGATTATTTCCTGGGGATAAAAATATCTCTATTCAAAATCCAGGACTTTGTTGTTAAAAATGAAGATCTAAAGTATATAGAACTCTTTTTTTTTTTTTTCTCTAGAAGCGAATGGAGCTTGAAACTCCCACCTTTCAGTCATTCGGTTTTGAAAATGACCACAAAAGAGATCTGAAGAGCTAAAACATTTCCTCACTAAAGCATGAATTTTGCAGGCCCTTATAAATAAATCAGGATGAATATTAGAATACAGATACAGTTTGTAGGCATATGAATATGGGTGATAGAAATATAATTTTGTTCCCGCAACAACTCAAACACGTACGAGGACACACACTGTATAATACTGAAGGAATAACAAGTTCACGTAAACTCGGATGGGCATTGTGTCTTTTTTAAAGAAAGCCACCCACACAGTTCAGGGTCATCCTTCTCTCTTGACAGGCTGCTCGTGCAGATGCCATCTTGATTGGGGTGGAAGTTCTTCAGCCTCTGCACCCTCTATCTAATGCCTGTGGTTTCCAGTTGAGTATATAACTTCCTATTTATCTGGAAGCCTGTTTCAAAATTGGCCTCCTCGGTAGTTATCCTGACATTCGGAACTGCGGCCTCAATCTCCCTTTTTTTTTTTTTCCCCTTGTCATGAAGTTTGTGATCATCAGCAAGAAGTCAATTTTGACTCTTTCGCTCTCTGGAGCTTTTAGAGCTCTTTGCAAATACCAGGAGCATGACCCTGGAAATTTCTTTTCCCCCAGAAAAGGAAAAAGCTCCACTTGTCAATCAGTCTTCCTGAGCATAAATTCTTACAAAGGAACTCAGAGCAGCCCCTGTCTAAATCCATCAGGATGGAGGGGAGATGGGGGAGAGGGGGGTCAAGTTACTAAATAACTGTGATCAGCTTTAAAGTCTAGCTTCAGGGTTATTAGTTACATTGCCTTTCGAAAGTAGCATAGATGCACAAAAGAATGAAAGAACACCAGCTCCTTTGTTACTGGACAAGTTGGAGGAGCAAGGCATTCTGATTAATGGAACTTCTGGTTTGTTGACTGTTAACCTATTTATGGACAGAGCTTACCGAGGGCAGGGGTTTGGCTGAAGATCACAGAAAGATGAATGTCTCTTTTCAGATGAGCATAATTTAACAAGTTACCCCACACTACTTTGTATTTTTCTTCATATTGGTTTTGTCTTTTAGTGAGTTGTCCATATATTTCTCTCACCCAGGAGGTTACAAGCAATTTTGGAGTAGAAGTGTTTCTTTCCCTCTTTGTAAAACCTGTAAAATATTTCACATTGTAGATATTCATTAAATATTTGCTGAGTTATATTGATTTTCCCCCCTCTAATATGTGTTTAGATATATTGCTCTACCAATGACAAATGCCCACGATGTACATCAATGCCTTGAGTATGAAAAAAAAAAGGGCCTGAAAAACATGTAGTGTGTACTTTGATGACTTCTATAAAACTTAAAAGCAAAACTTTTCCTTAAAACCTCACATGTTCATAAAATAATACCTGAAATCCTGATATATACGCATACTGACACACACACGCACGCACACAATCTGTTTGAAATATATTCCAGCAGAAATGTAAAAAGATAAAAGTGGATCATAGAACAATGAAGGCCCTAGGAAATACCGGACGTATGATTTAAAGAGACTAAAGGTGAGTCAATAACAAATACTTATTCAAGGTGTCCTAGCTGTACTGTGCCATACTAGGTACTCTGAGGGTACAAAAATAAGGAAACTAAACATAGGGCTCCTACTTTGTTTTACACACTGTTCTAGGTCCATAAGTACATCGAGGATAAAAAAAAGATATTCCTGCTCCTTGCCGCAGAGCTAAAGAGGAGAGCCCAACAGTTAGCAATTAACATAGTAATTTAGCTAGGTATGCAGTGGCCAGAAGGGGGTACATACAACAGACAAAGGAAAAACAGATCAGGGTAAATGACAGGGCTGCGTAGTCAGGTAAACAGTGTGATCAAAGTTGGCTTTTTTCAGAAGGTGGTATTTGAGCAAAGACTTAAAAGAGAAGTTAGCCAAGCAGATACCTGGGGAAAAAAGATTCCAGGCTAAGGGAATGGTCAGTACCAACGGTGAGAGCAAGCTTGGCAGGTTGAGGGACAAGAAGTAGGCCAGGGTGGCTAGACAATAGCAGGGCATGAAAGCAGGAGAGTTTCACAAGGTCAGGTGGCAATGGGGTCCCCCAGGACCCTGCAAATGAAAATGAGTAAAATAGAGATCCATGGCAGGGTTGTTAGCAGAGAAGCAATGTCATCTGATGTATACTAGCTGTTGTGCTGAGGACGGGCTATAAAGGTGCTAGAAACAGGGAGACAAGTTCAGATACCGCTGCTGGCTGTATGATCCAGGTGCAATATGAGTATGTCCGATTCGTTGTCTTCTTCCTCCATTAGATTTCAAGCTCTCTTAGCAAAGGCACATCTTGTCCAAGTATCCTTTCTAACATAGGTTTTCTCACAAAGTAGGTTCTTAACACATATATTTTGAATGGATGGATATGTAACTTAAGTATATTATAGAAAATGACTAAAATCCCCCAAAAGTTTAAGATATAGTGCTCCGGACATGCAGAGGAGAGCAAAATCATCTGTAACTTGCAAGGTTTGTAGTGGAGGAGATATTTCACTGATTTGCATGATGGTAGCAGCAGTAGGGAAAATAGCAGCAGGTACCATTTACTGAGAACACGCTACATCCCAGGCTGTGTGCTAATGTTTCGCATGTATCAGCAATAGAAAACCAGAGAAGGGAATCCCCCATACAGGACATAAGGATGCAAAGTTCGGGGTTTGAATAGGTGGCCAGCTAATCATTTTGCTTTGTTGGAAACCTGATGCAGAATACATGATGGGAGGTAAAGCTGGAGAGGTAGGTTGAGGCTACATCATGGAAGACCTAAAATTCACACATTATGCAGGTATTTTGGATATGATTCAGGGTTTTGAAGTTTATTTGTTTATTCAGCAGGGGAGTGATAGGTTTAAAGCTGAGCTTGGGAATGATTAATATAACTCCTAGATTACCTTTGGATCATTTAGCTAGAGAATAAAACTAGATGAGCAGTTGTTGCTAAGGTCAAAATTACAGCTTTATCATTTGGAAGCACTGATGTAGAAAACAGAAAAATGACACACCCTGATATTTGCACGAGCCTTCGCAGTTTGCAAAGCTCTCGCATTCGCATTATCCCACTTGATCATCACAGCAGCTCTGCTAGGTGGCATCGTTATCACATTTTACAAATTGAGATGATTTATGCAAAAGCGATCGGTGCACAGTCTGGCCTGTAGTAGATACTCAAGAAATGTTAGCTGAAGTGGAAAAATAAGGAAGTACAGGCTTAGAAAGCCTAAGCATATTGCCCAAGGTCATAGAGCTGAAAATAAATGACAGAGCCAAAACTTAAAGCCAGTTTGTCTGAGTCCAATTCTCTTTGCTCATGCCCTAACTGCTTCTCTGCCACCCACCAGAGCGCCTCAGAAGTTCTTGGAAAATGACAGGTAAAGCAATCTAGCGTAATACCTAGTTAACTAACCTAACACAAATCCCGATATGGAAAATGTTACTTAGTATCTTGTATAAAATTTCATTTTAAGGATTTCAAACATATACATAATATGTTTATAGTACATGTCTCTGCTTTGATATGCTCTATTTTTATATGTTAGTGTATTTGCCTGTACATATGAATGTGTGAGCAAAGGTGTATAGGTGTATATAGATGTGAAGCATTAGTTTGCTAGGATTGCCATAACCAAATACCACAGACTGGGTAGCTTAGACCACAGACATTTATTTTTTCATAGCTCTGGAGGCCAGAGGTCCAAGACTATGGCGTGGGCAGATTTACTGTCTACCGAGGCCTCTCTTCTTGGTTTGGAGGCAGCCCTATTCTCTCTGGGTCCTCTCACGGGCTTTTCTCTGTGTGCCGTCTCTTTGCACGTCCAAGTTTTCTCTTCTTCTAGGGAAACCAGTTAGATTAGGGCCAACAAGTTAGATTAGGGAAACCGGTTGGATTAGGGCCAACCCTAATGATCTCACTCTAATTTAATTACTTCTTTGAAGGCCCTATCTCCAAATACAGTCACATTCTGAGGTACTGAGGGTTAGAACTCCAACACATGAATTATGAGGGGGATATATGTCAGGCTACAACATATTTATTACTACTGATTTGTTATTTTTTAAATTTTTTGCTCATAAGCCTTTTAGAAGTAGTGGCGTCTGTGATCTCCTGTTTCAAATTTCCAAAATGTGGTATTTGTTCATTAAATATTTCCTGGGGACAATTAAGGCCTTGGCACAATGACATGGGCACAGTGTGGTTTATCAGTGGACATAGTATGAGCTTTGGACATCTGTAACCTTGGTTTTAATTCCAGCTCCATTGCCATTTTTTACCTGTGTGGCCTTGGGCTAGTGACTTAACCTTAGTTTCTTCACTCATAAATTGTGGGTAAGAGGGCCTTCTTAGCAGGTTTGGGTGAAGATTAAAAATAATTTATGTAAACACATCTAGCACAGGGCCTGCCCCTTCAAAGGGGCTCAGTGAACGTTAGCTCCCTTTTCCATCACGGCCCTGAACTCACAGGGCCCTGCTCCCTTGGACAGAGGGAGACATGCACACAGATAATTTTACTGGAAATTGATATATGCCACGAGGGCTGTATATAACAAAAGACTGTGTTTGCTGGGATGTTTTTTGGTATTAGCTTAACCAGGATGTTTCTGTAGTAAATACAACAGGAACCCAGTTCACCATTCTGTTGAAAGATCATTAGCTAAGCTAAAAAAAAAAAAAAAAAAAAAAAAGAAAGAAAGCTATGTGCTATCCAAACCTTCAAGGTAAATAAAAATTGAGTAATTATAAACCCCAGACGGTTTATCCCACCGCAGTAGGGCAGCCTCTAAAATTTCCCTCAGTGACCGCCCCCCCTGCCCCGCCCTGTCCCATCTCCTGGTATTCTCACCCTTGTGTAATTCCTGCCTCCTCTGAATGTGGACAGGATGCAGTAATTCTACCCCCCCCCCCTTTTTTAATGTTTACTTATTTTTGAAGGAGAGAGAGACAGAGCATGAGTGGGGAAGGGGCAGAGGGAGGGGGAAACACAGAATCTGAAGCAGGCTCCAGGCACTGAGCTCTCAGCACAGAGCCTGATGCTGGGCTCGAACTCCTGGACCGCGAGATCATGACCTGTGTGGAAGTCAGACGCTCTGGCGCGCCCAGGTGATTCCCTTCTAATGCACATAACTCGGCAGAAGTGGGAAGGCCCTTCTGAGGCTGAGTTACAAAAAGACTGTGACTTGCTTCCTGACTACTCTCTGGGGCGTCTTTCCTACTCACTCTCATCTCCCTCTCTCTCCCTGTTCTCTGTCTCTTTCTCTAATGGCCAGTTGCCCCATTGGGAGGACGGCGCGCAACCCGTGGAGAGGCCCACATGGGTGGATAGGAAGTACTTCTGCCTCCTGCCAACAGCCTCTCGAGCAGGACTGGGAGCAGGTCCTCCACTGCCAGCTGAATCTTGACGTGACTGCAGCAGCAGCCAACAGCTTGACCCGCCTTGAGCCCCAGGCACTCAGGTCAGCCACACCTAGACTCCCAACCCACAAGAGCTCTGAGGTAATGAACTGTGGTTGTTTAAGCTGCTAAATTTGGGGGTAAATTGTCACACAGCAATAGGTAAGTACTTCCCACAGGGATATTTACACTTCGTTCAACTTGAATCTTTTCACATGATAGTGGAAATCAACGTTTTATTTCTTCACGAGGGTCTTTGCACTCAGGTATCGCCTACACCATTAAAAAAAGAAGAGGAGGGGCGCCTGGGTGGCGCAGTCGGTTAAGCGTCCGACTTCAGCCAGGTCACGATCTCGCGGTCCGTGAGTTCGAGCCCCGCGTCAGGCTCTGGGCTGATGGCTCGGAGCCTGGAGCCTGTTTCCGATTCTGTGTCTCCCTCTCTCTCTGCCCCCCCCCCGTTCATTCTCTGTCTCCCTCTGTCCAAAAAAAAAATAAAAAAAAAAAAAAAAAAAAGAAGAGGAGATCTAATCAAAGGATGATTTTATATGAATTTTTCCTTTTACTTAGTAGAATCATTGGATGGAATATTATTAGACTTCATGGAAGAAAAAAAATAAGCAAAGATATTTTATTTTTACTCACTAGTAAACAAGTCAGGCATGACATGGCATTGCTAAAAAACACTTTGCATATCACAGTACGAAATCACAACACAGTTTAGGGGGAGGGCTCACAAAGGGGATCTGTGCGTGGAACTCTGCTTAGAAAGGTGTTGGAAGTGGGTATTTGGGTGGCTCAGTCGGTTAAGCCTCTGACTCTTCCTCTCGGCTCAGGTCGTGTGATCTTGCAGTCATGGGATGGAGCCCTGCATGGGGCTCCATGTTGAACATGGAGCCTGCTTGGGATTCTCTCTTTCCCTCTCTCCCTGTCCCTCCCCCACTTGCTCTCTCTGTCTTTCTTTCTTTCAAAATAAATAAAATATTTAAAAAAAAAAAAAAAAAGAAAGGTGTTGGAAAGAAACCATAACAGTGGGATCTCAAGAAAAGAAGGAGCCATATAACTGAAAGCCAACATATTTAATTTTTACTCTACTAGATAAAAATGCAAATAGATTCCTCATCCACCTTTTAAAGGATAGGTGCAAAATATATAATAGCATTGACAAGTTGTATTTATAAGGCACCTTCATGTCTGTTCTTTATATCTTTCCTATATGACCTATGCTGTTTCATAGTTCAGTTTGAAATAGGTCAGATTCAATGTTTTTTGCTCCATTTTACAGATGAAAAATAGAGATGTGATTCCAGCACCTTGGGAATACAGATTGACTAAACCATCTTTCACTGCAACAATTTGAAAATTTTAGTTCGTACCTCATGAGACAAGTATCTATCTATCTGTCTATCTATCTATCTATCTATCTATCATCTATCTATCATCTATCTATCATCTATTTATCCATCCATCTATTCACTCACCCACCATCTTTCTATCCTCAGTACTTATCTACAGGTCAGTTATCGGACAGTTGCAACCTTCTGAAAGACAGTCATGAGCCTGGAGGTAGGAAAATGTTCTGGCATTGGCTAAAATATGAGCCAAAGACACTTGAGCTAAAACATAGGCTCTGAAATGGTAATACTAAACTCTTTAAGAGTTTCTTAGACTTTCTATGCAGAACCCGGAGGCACTTTTAAAAAACACAATTCTAACAAATTTGGGTTTGTTAATTTGTTTGTTTCCAAGACTGGAAAAAACTAAGTGAGGAGACACAGAAATGGTAATGAGAAAGGCTGACACAGGGACAGAATTATCTGATAGCCAGGAGGGCTAGAGAAGTATTTTTAAAAGCAACCATAAAGCCAGAGAAAGCAGTTTAGGATACTTTTATAGCAATAATAAACATTGTGACTCATTTCAAAATGCTCTATAATAATAAATGCTCATAATTTATTAAAATCATTAAAATGTCAAATGTTTAAGGAGACAAAGTGTAGCTGGCATATTTGGAGTATTTACTTTGTAGCAAAAACCATGCTAGGTGCTTTACATCCATTATCTCTAATCCTCTCAGTGCTCAAGGTTTTGGAGATAGGAAATGAAACTTCCAGAGTTTAAGCCATTTCCTTAAGGTCATACAAGTGCTAATAAGTGAGCCAGGATTCAAACTTAGATTTCTCTGATTGAAAAATCTCCACTCTGTCCACTATTCTACACAACCTGAAAGATGCCAATCAAAAACTGTTTAAGATTAAAAAAAAAAAAAAGTATCTTAGTGCCTAAGGGTATAGTTTGCTAATCTGGAAACTGAATCAATCCTGTTCTATCCATAATTCCCCCAAAATAACACATAAGTGAAATGTTAATCTTTGTGTACTTTTTGGTGGGGAGAGGAGTATATTTTTCTGCTTGACATGAACAGGGTATTTATTTATTTATTTATTTTTAACGTTTATTTATTTTTGAGACAGAGAGAGACAGAGCATGAACAGGGGAGGGGCAGAGAGAGAGGGAAACACAGAATCTGAAATGGGCTCCAGGCTCTGAGCTGTCAGCACAGAGCCCGACGCGGGGCTCGAACTCACGGACCGTGAGATCATGACCTGAGCCGAAGTCGGACGCTTAACCGACCAAGCCACCCAGGCGCCCCATGAACAGGGTATTTTTTAAAAAGTAAGACTTATAGCAGCAAACAGGCTGCTTTGTGAGGCAGTGGGTTTCCCATCTCTGAGAATATCGTAGCCATCACTAACATCTTCCAGGAATGCTGAAGATGTTATTTCTATACAGAGTAGGAAGTAGGTTGCTAAAGACCTGCCTCATTTCTAAGAATCTGTGTCTCAAAAATCCTATTTCATCCTGATATGCAGTATTTCTAACTTGTAAGTGGGGAAGAAAGATTTGCTACTAGATGAATTATTATTCTTTAGAGCACAAAAATAGTGAGTTCAACCCCCTTGGCAGTTGCATTTAGCTAACCAATTTTTTGTGTCTTTAATTCTTTGGTGTCAAATGGATCACTGAATGTTCAATGCTTAATTACCGAATCTTCATCATCCCCAAATACTTCTGTGCTTAATATTTATTAAAACCCTTTTTTCAGTGAGACAAACCTCATCTACCATCTGAAATCTAATTTTCTTGACATTTTGTAGCTAGTCGTTATGAACTAATAATATACAGTGCTGTTTGAAATCATCATTCCTTATGTTATACTATGAAATTAATTTTTCCCTTTTGATTTTTAATACATTTCTCTTGTTCTATTCAAAGAATGGTAGGGTGCCCTCCTAGTGATAATTTTGACCATTCATTTTAAATTGCTATCCAAAACAGACTGAGTAGTGTTTCACACGAACATTTTTATTAAATTTCCCATGATGTTACATATGATTAAAAAAATAACTACTGTGGCAAAAAAAAAAAAAAAAAAAGGAAAAGAAAATAAAGCCAAAGGAATATATAATCAAACATTTAATATCTTAGAACAGATGAAATAAACCTAAATCAGCATATGTAAGTAAAGATTAATATTTGTAAGATGACTTTCATTGATTAAAAAATTTGGCCATTTATTTCAGGAGTGGCTTATCTGTTAGGCTCAGTATGCATAGTATGTGGTATCCACAGTATTTTCAGGAGCACACAAAAATGTTTTAGTTTAAAATCAGAAGGAAAAAATTAACTTAGGTAAAAGAAAAAAATTTTTAATGAATTTTTAAAAAATATTTATTTTTGAGAGAGACAAACAGTGTGAGCAGGGGAGGACAGAGAGAGAGGGAGACACAGAATCCAAAACAGGCTCCAGGCCCTGAGCTGTCAGCACAGAGCCTGACACAGGGCTCAAACCCACAACCTGTGAGATCATGACCTGAGCCCAAGTCAGACGCTTAACCAACTGAGCCACCCAGGCGCCACAAAAGAAAATGTTTTAATAGATGATATTAATATATTCATCTTTATACCAATATGATTATAAGATAGAATTTAAAAAAATGGAAAAAAGTGACCCAAGAAGGCAAAAGTGCCCAGGGCCCATGCAAGATATTATGTGGTCCAGATTCACTCATTCTAACAGGATTTATGAGCTCCCTGCTGTTTGTCAGGGACTGCACTAGAGCCGACGTATGTGGGGGGCGGAAGAAAGTGGGGTGAAATGGTACTGGAAGAGGACCCAGCTTTTAACCTCAAAGAACATGTGAATTGCTAATGAGTAAAGAAAGTATGAGAATGGATCATTACAATACAATGTGGCAAGTGGTATTATAGATAAAGACAAAGTGCCAGGGGGCTACTGAGAAGGCAGGAACAAGTTGTGCCTGGTGGCGGTGGGGGAGGCAGGTTCATACAGCACATGGTAGTTACACTGAGTTTTAAGAAAGGAGATTTCTCTTTCTTTTTTCTTTCTTTCTTCCTTTCTTTCTTTCTATCTTAATGAAATGGGTTAATAAGGAGGTAATGAGGGGGCTGTGTTCTTGGCTAATGGATGGCATGTGCAAAGGCCTTGGAGCATGATAGGCCTTGGTATTTTCCAGAAACTGCAGATGGTACATTATGCCTGCATAGAGTATATGCAGATGGCCTTAAGGGTGTAGAAAAGGTCGGCAGGGTGCCATCCTTGCCCTGCTAATGAAATGATGTTATATTTTATAGCACAAGATCTATGTTTCTTAACCTTGGCATTAAATACTTTTCCCATTTGGCCCCCATTGGTGGTACCACCCCCACAAGACGCTCTACCAAAATGCTCTAATGCCAGTCGCCCAAATGGACTTGCTTTCCTACTTCTGCTCTTTTGTACATGTTCTCACTTTATCTGTAATGCACTCTGTCCTTCTCTGACATCATAGACTTCGTCCCTGAAGCCACCTTGGCCCCAGGCAGCACACTTACCAGGTCACACAGTACAGAGCTGAGAAGGGCCTGTGGGGTTATCCAGTCATTAACCTTCATTTTGCTAATAAAACTGAGGCCCAGAGAAAGCAAGCAACTCGTGCCCGTTCCCACAGGAAGCAAAACAGAACCAAATTCGCCTGACTTTTGGTGGTACCGAATTCTGTAGCAACTGTCTCCACATTTGGTGATTAATCATGTGCTGTCTTGACATAGCTGGTGTCATCTTCAAAGATTTACTTTTACCATTTGATTTGTTTATACATTGTTATGGTTTTCCATCCAAATGTCATTCCCCTGTGGGCTGGAACTGCCTCTCATAGTGATTTCCCACAGGACCTAAAGCAGTAAGCCCTTAAGTAGTTAATAATCTGGTTTAGGTTTCTCGTCGTCATGAAATGATTTGCCTATATTATAGAGAGTATTAAATCTATGGCAAGAAAGGAAAAACAAAAACAAAAACAACCCAGCACCTGTCTTAATTTGGGTTTTCAAGGATCAGTGCCTGTGACATTCCTGTGCCCTTGATTTATTGAGTGTGTTCTTCAAGAAACAAAACAAAACAAAACAAACAACCTGTGAAAGGGTGAGGCTAGAGATGGGGAAAGGGCAAGTCTGGCCTTTGCAGCCTGACCTGTTTGAAAGAGGGAGTTCTGGAGCATTAATAACTGTGCAGAGTTGTCCAGAAGGGGCAGCACAAGCCTCTCCCACCTCCTTGCTCTAAGTAAGACACTGTGGGCTGCCTCCTGGGGGCTGGGGCCAAGAGGGCTGTGTGAGTGTAATTTCCTCGGTGAGAAGGGGTTCTTGTCTGCTAAGGACAAGTCTTGAAGTTAGGGCCTGGGCCGCTGTGAATCACCGTACACCATAATCACAGACGCCCGGGACCGGTGGATCCATTCGGTAGAGGGAATCTGAGCAGGGAACCAATTGCATCTTTCACCACCTTCACCTGCGGGACAAAAACTCCCAACAAGCAAAACAGCAGAAGAAAACAAAATGAAAACAAACATGATAGAACCCAAGAACCCATCTTCTCCATCTGCAGTCTGACCTCTTCTGGTTCGCTCATAAATTTTCTCAAGATGGGGCGCCTGGGTGGCGCAGTCGGTTAAGCGTCCGACTTCAGCCAGGTCACGATCTCGCGGTCCGTGAGTTCGAGCCCCGCGTCGGGCTCTGGGCTGATGGCTCGGAGCCTGGAGCCTGTTTCCGATTCTGTGTCTCCCTCTCTCTCTGCCCCTCCCCCGTTCATGCTCTGTCTCTCTGTCTCAAAAAAAAAAAATTTTTTTTCTCAAGTTATTCCCAAGCAGCTTCACCTAACCTAATGTTCATAGTGACCCCTTTTCTCAGAAGAACAGATTTAATGTACAAACAAATGATTCAGTTCTTCTAATGGTGTGGCTTACGATGTCAGGAATGCGATCACTGCTGGGGGTAGGAAAAAAAGCCATAGATCATCAGAAATGTGATCATTTCCAAGGTTTTGAAGAACAGATACTGCAATTTTTTATTCTGCCTCCAAATAGCCACAGTGACTGAGGAAAACACCAAACCCCCAAATTAATCCTCTCTGCACATCGCAGAAAAAAAACACCAAATAATTTGCCCCACAGCTAACAACTGCAACAAGAAAAAAAAAAACCCACAAAAACAAACAAACCAAAAAGCAAACAACAACAATTAAAAACAAACAGGAAAACAACTAAGGCCCATATAAATGGAGAGTTTTCTTTAAGATCTCATCAGGCATAAAAAATGTGCAGAGGCACAGCTCTGAAATTAAAACACAATCTGCCCAGCAGTGTGGGGTCTGGCCCTGTGTGACAATTCCTGAAGACACCCTCTCTTTGAACCTGGAAAGTAATTTTGCTAGTTCTAATCTTAGGTTGAGCCCGGCAATTAGGATTCTTTCAGGTCTCTGCTACTTCAAATGGCTCCCGTTCTCATTCCCATTACTCTCAAAAACGAAGTCCACATTTTCCTCAAGCCCTGGGCACCTCCGTTTACTCCTCTAAATCTGCATTGCCTCCAATGGAGTGCATGGTTCTGCATCTGAATGTGGGATGTTAGCAACCAAAGCAGGCTTTGTGCTTCCAAAAGCTTCGCCCAGCGACACCAGGAAGCAAGGAAACCACTTGGGCCCGTTATGTGGTTTCTTTCTCTGCAGTAATCTTTGCCTGTTGCTCCTGGGTTGATTTTTAAAATCTTCATTATTTTGTATCCTTCTCACAGTGTGAGATTTAGAATAATTCAGCTTTCTGTTGGAAAGATATAGGGAGAGGTTCTCACAGATTTCCTTGAGCACCCTGAAGCTTAGCGGGGATCCCGGCCTCCATGCTATTTCCTTTCTTAGCCCCCAGTCAGACTAGATGCCAGGCCATCCCTGTGGCTTTGCACACGAGGTTGTGGATATCGATTTGGAGAAAATAATAACTACTAATAATTTCTAAGAAAACTAGGGTCAAAACTTCTCTAATGTCTACTTTTTTGTGGAATTTGTACCTGTTACATTATGTTTAAAATATGACAAACTCTTAATGCATTTGGCATAGAAAGAAAAACCAGTTAGCAAATGGACATTCAAAATTGTTTCTCTGAAAAACCATTTATCAGGCAACCTCCCTAATTACAGTTCTTTAACCCTCAGATTGTGTTGGAACTCATGAGAAGTTAAATAAACTGTCAAAATGCATGAATCCTTCAAAATTCCCTAGCTTGTACTTTGCTTTGCACAATTTTTTTTAATTAAAAGAAAAAAACACATTTAAAGTGGGTACATTTTCCCATGAGCTATTGTCAATAATAAATTATTCCCAATAACAAAGTTATTTTTACCAATAATAAATATTACCAATAATGTTAGCAGAATGAGTTTTAACTAAAAGGTCGTGGAGGAGAGAATGGTCTTAGGTAACCCCAGCCACAGAGGCTGGAGAACAGGAGCAATAGTGAATGGGAGTTTGGGAAAGCGAACTATTTCGGTACCAAGATGATGTTGATTTTGTATATGGTGTATTTGAAGTGACTGGGGACATCCAAATGGAGACTCCATTAGGAACTATGAAGGGAAATAAAGACGTGATGAAAAATCTGGGAGGCATGGCCATCTTTTGTACCTGTGGACCTCTCATAAACATCACAGATTTGCTTGTCCCCATTCATTCACCTGTATTTAAGAGAAAGAATGTGCCAGGCACCCAGGGGTTGCACAAGAAGTTCCAAGTGAAGCAACAGGCCCGTCCGGACCATTGAATGACAGCCAAATCAGTACATCCTTGAGGGCCAGGGGAAGGCTGCTGAGTGACTCCTGCAAGCCCCACTCTATATGCTAATGCTTTTAATGGGTTTGCCCTGATGAGAATTCAGAAGTTAGAAATTGGCCAATTTTCATTCCCATTCAACTGATAAGGGGTGGTCAGTGAGCTACTTTAAGCCCCAGGAAGATTATGGGTTTTGGCTTCACTGCCCACATGTCTAAAGGAGGCGACAATTTCTGATAATTCCTACTCCTGGAGGGGAGAGAAAGGGAATGGAGAAACTGTTAGTCTGGACCTAATTCTGAACCACAAGGGGGAATTGGTTGATGAAGTGGAAGTGATTGAAACTGAGGGGGAAAAGTGTCCATGGTGTGTCAGCCTAAAGTGATAACCACGAGTGAGGAGGTTGGGCCTGGCGGATGTGTTCCCTGGATCTGAGAAGGACTGGCATCTTAACAGGAGAGGAGAACAGGCAGATGTAATTCCACAGCAAAACTGTGAAAGGGAAGGAATTTTAAGAGAACTGGAAAACATTCAGGGATAGGATTCTAACTATGCAGCTTCAATTTTATGGAGGTATAATTGACAAATACAATTGTAAGCTATTTAAGGTAGACAATTTGATGATTTGATACATGTATGCAGTGTGAAAGGATTTCCCCCATGAGGCTAATTAACATATCCATCACCTCGCATATTTTCCTCTTTTTCCCTCTTTTTTTTTGACATTTAAGCTCTAATCTCATAGCAAACTTTAATTACACAGCACGATATTATCAACTTTAGTCACCTCGTTAGATACTCAGACCTTATTCACGTTACCAAAAGTTTACACCTTTTTACCAGCCTCTCCCTATTTCACCCACCTTCCAGACCTTTGCAACTTCTTTTCTACTCTGTTTCTAGGAGTTCAACTTTTGTTGTTTTAGATTCCACGTATAAGTCATATCATACAGTATTCGTCTTTGACTGGCTTATTTCACTTAGCAAAATGCCCTCCAGATTCATCCATGTTGTCATAAATGATAGGTAATAAAAAAAGAAGAAATGACAGGTAATATTTCATCACACACACACACACACCTCACACTCTTTATCCATTCATCTGTCGATGAAAGACCATTGTGGATAAAAACTGTGCCATTTCAAATGATCTTAGAGTATAAAAAAGGGAGACTTTTATTAATCAGAGAACAGAAAGTTTCTGACAAGCCCAAATTTTCATTTGGGCTTTTAATAAAAGAGGCATAATTCATCCAAATGAATGAAACTTCGGTTCTCAGGATACTAAGATTTGTTTACTTAGACTGAGCTTTCTGATTTATTTTTTCTACTCTTGTTATTTTAGTTGAGAAAGACTGAGCCCAGAGTCTCTACAAAAGTGGTTAAGGTCAGTTTCCTAGTGATACACCATGACTGCAGCCCAGTGTTTCTGATTCTTAGTCCAGGCCTCTGTCTGCCACATGACTGGTTTCTCAACAAAACCAGTCTGAGAATTCAAAGAGATCTGAAAGCTTTTCTGGAGTGAAAGGGACGCCGAGTGAGCAGTGCTCCTGTTGGCTCTCACCCCTCACCTCCCCATCCTGCTTTCAACAAGAGTTTACTTTTCTTTTCTTTTTTTTTTTTTTAAAGGTTATTTATTTATTTTGAGAGAGAGAGAGACTGAGAGAGAGAGCACATATGAGCAGGGGAGGGGCAGAGAGAGAGGGAGAGAGAGAATCCTAAGCAGGCTCCAAACCATTAGTGCAGAGCTGGACGCAGGGCTGGAACTCACAGACGGCGAGATCATGACCTGAGCCGAAATCAAGAGTTAGATGCTTTACCGACTGAGCCACCCAAGTGACCCAACTCTCCTCTGTTTTATAAATATGGTGAGAAGGTATGATTTTATTTTGAAAGGCAGTTCTAAGATCTTTGAAAACCTGTACCTCCCCAGGTCATTTCATTGGTTAGAATTCCAAAAATAAGAGTATTGAACCAGATTCTGTGTGTGTGAACAATGATTAGGATGGAGACTCAAATAAATATATGTTAAAAAAATTAAGTACAAATTTTATTCTAATAAAACCTAGGGCATACAAGCAAAGAGGAGAGAAGGCGCCAGATCTATAAGAACCTCCAGAAGCCTAGAGCTAGGAATTGATTGGAGTTTCTAAAAATGGCAGTGAAAATGCATTTCTTAAAATTATATTTGGAAGATGATGATCAAGGACCACGACTTTGCTAAATTTTGTTTTGTTTTGTTTTGACTCGGTTCTGATAACTGGAGTTAATCTCTCTGGATCTCTATCACATATGTAGGCATCTAATTATAATCATAAATTAAAAATATTTTTTAAATATTTAACCACAATTTATCCTAAATTTAATGGCTTTTAATCTGGCAGTCTTAGACAAACACTTTTGAAAAATCAGATTCAGCTTTCAATCTCCATGGTCAAAGGTTTGGCCAGAAAGTGTGTGAAACTTGGCACGTTCCCTCAGGTGTTCCAGTTTCTTTTTTTCGCCTGCCTCTACCTCCCCGGGTTTATTTTGTGTGCATGGCTAATGGAGTTAATGATGGCCCTTCAGCTTTGGGGCTGCTGCACCTGGTTAACGGTGAACCCAAGCCTGATTGATTGATTGATTGATTGATTCATTTATTTATCTATCTATCTATCTACTTATTTATTTATTTATTTTGATTCCTCCTCCAGAGAACTCTTCCAGGGAGCTTCGTGACCTGCCAGCTTCTTGCTTTCTGCTGAATCTGCTTGTGCAGAGGTTGGATCATGTCAAGTCCTTGTCTCACCTGGCTGCCAACAGACTTCTTGCTCAGCACCTCTTGAATCTGCTCATGTTTATTTAGAAAATAATTTTGGTCCAACCAAAGAAAAAAAGATGGTTTTCTGTGACATTGGCAAGAGGAATCTTCATGGGGATGATGGCTGGATTCCCGCCTCAGAAAGAAAAGGTGCATGGGCCCTATAGGCCATCTGCTGCTGGGCATCAGAACCAGGGTGTTCTATTTCATTTTTTCCAAGATTGCTATTCTACCCTCTGCTCTGAACTAGTGCCAAATGTCCTGAGGGGCTTGCCTTATGTGAAATGAGGGCTGCAGCATCAGCCGATAGACATTGTGCTTTTCATGCCTTTGTGTATTTCGCTCCCCTGGCTCTGACTCTGCCCGTGATCTCATTCATTTGACTCCCAGTTTTCTCTTCGGAAATGTTTAATTCATGCAGCTCGTGACCCTAACCTGATCTAGTATCTGCAGCCTCATCACCCTGTGCTCTGGCCACACTGAATTAACAACTGATCACTAAACCTACTAGACCTTGATGTGATTGTGCATCCTTGAGAGCTTTTTTCTTCCCTCAAATGCCCTGCACCTTACTCACCAGGCAGACTCTTACACTGCTGCCGAGAGCTTGTTCGATTGTCTTTCCCTTTGTGAAGATTTTCTGAGCCCCTCAGGCAGCTTGCTTTCCTGTTTTGATCTGTCACAGTATTGGACACATTTCTTCAGTTTGTTTATTCATTCATTGATTCAACAGGTTTCATTAATTCGTTACTGTGTGCCAACCACTGTAGGGCACTGTGAACAGAGTGGTGAATAAGGCAGATATAGTTTCCGATAACGATGATCAAAGTCATAGATGATTTTAAAAGTATCAATGATTAAATTAGCGTGAAGAAGTATATCACATATGGGAACATAGATTGGTGGAGGGGCAATGTAATTCAGGGCTTTGAGAGGGCCTCAGGTAGGAACAAATGTTCGAGCTGAGAGTTGAACCCTCGGTGTAGGCAAAACGGTTTATGCACCGTGTATCTTCATACACAGCACCTGACACTCACTCAGTAAAAGCTCGTGGAACCAATGAACGACTGAATGTACTATACAACCACAGTGGCAGTTTGAGGACTTGCTTAGAGTTTAATTTCTGCCAACTCATTTTAACAGTGTAAGGGCTCTGTAATATCCAGATAAAATGTGCGTATGTGTATATATGCACATTCAGAGAGAATTTAGTTAATACACGTACATGTATGCCACATGACCTTGAAAACTGTTTGCCGAATATTAGGCTAGTTTGAGAGAACCTACGACTCAGGAAACTGGCTTTGTAGCAGACACAGCTAAATCTGGAGCCTCATCTCCCGCGGAAGGAATGAGTCTCCCCCAGCTTCTGGGAAATCTGTTCCTTGAAGGCCTCAGGCCTCAGCCCTCTCAGTGCAGTGTCCTTGGCGGAAGAGAGCAGTCTCACTCAAGGTCACCCCCCTTCCTTAGCATCCAATAATTGGTCTGTGGTGAAAAACAGAGGCATAAAGGCTCAGCCCCTTCATCCCAACTAAGTAGAACTCTGAAGGGACCATCTGAGGGCCTGAGCTCCTCATATAGTTGGTTGACGGCCTTGTTTTCCCTCTGCCCAATCTGGCTTCCTTCTCTTCTGTCACAGGTGATATTCCAATAGCATTCCCTAATAAACTTCTTGTACACTAGTCTCTATCTCAAAGTCAGCTTCCCAAAAGGAACTGGCAGCAGGCTCAAGGGGCCCAATAAATAGCATCCGTCTTACCTGCTTGAATTCTGAGCATACCCAAAATAAGACAAAAGAATAAAAGAGATTGGAAACCAAAATATCATTGTTATTACTGATAAAACTGATATTGCAAAATGTGAAATACAACCGTGAACTGTGCTGCCTCATCCTGAATAATAGATTGACACCCATTATTCCCCAGCGGCACAAGGCTGGGCAAGACTCACCCCACAGAGACAAAGCCTCATCCTGTAAATTACAGCAAAGCGGGGCTTTGAGAGGGATCCTGCATGCTCAGATCCTACACCCGGCTTGCTCTTGGAGAGGAGTGAGGGGGTGCAGAAAGAGGCCGGATGGTTACCCTAGTGGCACTCCCTCCCTGTGAGAGGAACACCAGGAATGGGCAGCGGCTCCCAGCCCTCTCCTCCCGTAGCACGACCAGAGAGCCAAGCTCTTGGTTTCAGGAGCAAGAGAGGCCACAGTTCTTGCAGGGTACTACAGGGTAGTGGATGTGCTTTTGACATTTGTTTCTATTGTTGTTCAAAAGAAATGGTGCAATTACCTACTGCTCTCTTAGGAATGGAAAGCACAGAACCAAAGAGAATTTTCAGTGCTTAAGTTCAAGACTCCAGGATGAATTCCTTTGCTACTCGTCCTGAGTGGCACTGCTCCTGTGTCCATTTTGATAGGATCTATTTTCTTTTTTTTCTTTTTTCTTTTAATTTTTTTTTTTAACGTTTATTTATTTTTGAGACAGAGAGAGACAGAGCATGAACAGGGGAGGGGCAGAGAGAGAGGGAGACACAGAATCAGAAACAGGCTCCAGGCTCCGAGCCATCAGCCCAGAGCCTGACGCGGGGCTCGAACTCACGGACCGCGAGATCGTGACCTGGCTGAAGTCGGACGCTTAACCGACTGCGCCACCCAGGCGCCCCTAGGATCTATTTTCAATGGAGGAGAACTGACGTACATGTATACATATTCACACAAGTAAAAAAAAAAATGCTTATTTTATGTCTATATCAATATACAGTGGAAATATATATGGGCAAAGAGAAAGAAATAAAGACTAGCTTCTTTTTCTCTTAGATTTAAATTTATTATAAAAATAATAGTATTAAAGGAAATTTTAGGAGAAAACAATTGTGTTTTGCTAAAATTTTATCACTGCAACATGTTTTGTATTTTCATCATGTTTTGTCCATAAATATTAGTATTTTTGCATATACACAATTTGGAACACTTTCCATTTTGTTACTTGGTCTTTTTAATGATCACTTTTAATGCTACATTAATATTCCATCTCGTTAATTTACCATAATTTATTTAACTATTCCCTTCCTACTGGATATTTAAAGTGTTTCTAAATTTTGCAGTGATAAATACATCTGCTTTTAAAATTAGCAGACAAAAATATAATGCAACAAGTAATTTTAAAAACTACTCACTTCAATTATTTTACAAATGTACAAGCCATAAATACATTTGAAATCTTAGAATAATGAAAGTTTGGGCTTTACTTTAAAAGAGGGAGTGGGCCTAATGGCAACTGCTTATCCTCGCAGTTAGATCTCTATACCATGCTTGTTGATGAGAATGTGGATGCTTTCGTGGCAGTGACCATATTGTGTAACCTTATATCTGGAAAGCTTGGTAGCATGTCAACTGCATAGTAGGCGTTCAAGGAATGTTGGTGCGTAACATAATTTAATAATAATAATAACAAAAATAATAATAATGAAACAAAACAGATGAACATATGGAAATCAGGGGGAAAGAGAAGAGAGGGAAACAAACCACAGGAGACTGTTAGTGATGGAGAACAACTGTGGGTTGACGGAGGGAAGTGGGTGGGGGGATGGGCTAGATGGGTGATGGGTATTAAGGAGGGCACTTGTGATGAGCACTGGATGTTTTACGTAAGTGATGAATCAGCGAATTCTACTCTTGAAGTTGATATTGCACTGTATGTTAACTAACTAAAATTTAAATATAACAAACAGTAAAGAATGTAGGGAGTGGGGAGTGATGACAGATAAATCCAGATGGTCTGGAGGCAAATTTTCTTCCTCCTTTAGGTAGCTTAGCAGAGAGCTGCCTCAGCTTGATCAGAGAAAAGACATTTGGTTGTTGGTGGTCCTGCCAGGCAAAACTGTTCCCAGGGACCTCAGAATAAAGACCTTGACCCTCGGTCCATACACTTCTTTTTTTAAAAAAAAAATTTTTTTTTTAATGTTTATTTATTTTTGAGACTGAGAGAGACAGAGCATGAATGGGGGAGGGGCAGAGAGAGAGGGAGACACAGAATCAGAAGCAGGCTCCAGGCTCTGAGCCATCAGCCCAGAGCCCGACACGGGGCTCAAACTCACGAACCGTGAGATCGTGACCTGAGCTGAAGTCAGACGCTTAACCGACTGAGCCACCCAGGCGCCCAACGGTCCATATACTTCTTAGCAATGTTTCTGAGCCTGGAGATCCTTCCCTATCTTTGTTAGAGATCTCACTTGGAGAAGCTAGGTGTTCTTTAGCTCTTCCTAGGCTATCCCATAAACATGTATCACAGTGTGGAGCAGAGCTTGTTCTGTCTTGCTGTGCTCCTGGGAGCAAGTCCAGCCTGCTGGCTGAGGCAGGCCCTGCTTCACTGAAGCCTTGTTGTTTTCATGTAAACGTATTTATGGAACAGACATGGATTCAGGGGCAGTGTGCTTCTTTTCTGCTTCTAAGTGTTTTCCAAATAAGCCCCATATCATACATACACTGTGTAGCTTTGGGGACCCCCTTACATAACAGGGAGAAAGAAATAAAGTCATGGAAGAGAAATAGTTAGGCTCTAGAGATAGGTTCAGTCAAGAATCAGATCCAGAGACAAAAAAGAAAAACCAACAAAATCACAGAAAGGAGAAAGATAATCATATAAAGATATTAAAATTAGTGGAGTTAGGGGAGCCTGGGTGGCTCAGTCGGTCAAGTGTCCAACTTTGGCTCAGGTCAAGATCTCACGCCTCATGAATTCAAGCCCTGTGTCGGGTTCTGTGCTGACAGCTCAGAGCCTGGAGTCTGCTTCGGCTTCTGTGTCGCCCTCTCTCTCTGCCCCTCTCTCGCTCATGTGCTGTGTCTCTGTACTTCAAAAATAAATAAATATTAAAAAAAATTTAAAGATTAGTGGAGCTAAAATTGAAGTATCAAGACTTGGGATGTGGTATTTGTGCAAAGGTGGACAAATAGACCAAAGAGACTGAATAAAGAATGCAGAAACATACCCACACATATATGGCCACCTACTCTACAACAAAGACACCATTGCAGTTTGGTAGGGGAAGGATGGACCTCTCAGTGAAGGGTGCAATGGGATATCAGTATGGAAAAATAATTTATTTGACATGGATAGACCTGAATGTGAAAGGTAAAGCAATAAAGTTTCTAGAAGAAAACACAGGAGAATCTCACAACCTTGGAATAGGCTCTCATTTCTTAAAGAGGACACAAAACTCACTAACCATATAAATGAAAGATTGACAAATTGAACTTCAATAAAACTTAAGACTCCTTTTAATCAAAAACACCATTAAGAGGGTGAAAATGCAAGCCACAAAGAGAAGAAATTGACAATACATCCGCGCAGCTAGAACTTATATCCATGATGTATTATAAATTCCTACAAATTCAATTTAAAGACAGGGACAGACCACCCAATAAAGCACTGGACAAAAAAATTAAGTAGGCCTTCACAGATGAGAATATCAAAAAGGTCAACAGGGCTATAAAAGATTGTGCAATAATCATCTGGAAAATGAGAATCAAAACTACAGTGAGATGTCACCATGTACCATGATGGGTACACTTAAATAGACTGATGATGCCAAGTGTTGACAAGGATGTGGTGCAACTTGAACATTTATATTTTTCATGAAAAGGTAAATTGGTACAGCCACTTAGGAAAATTGTTTAGCAATACATATTGAGACTGAACATACATTTATCTCATGACCCAACAATGCCATTCCTAGATAAATGCCCAAAGACTATCCTGTGCTATATAGTCATGTACTATAATGCACTACTCTGTTCATAGCAGTTCTATCATCCTCCTTCCCACCCTCCTCCTCCTCCTCCTCCTCATCATCAAAACACAAAACAATCCAAAAGTCCATCCACAATTGAATGGATAAATTGCAGTGTATTCATACAATATAATACCCCATAGCAATAAAAATATGTACAATTGCTACCTGCAACAACATGAATAAGTAACACAGATACAATATTGAGTGAAAGAAGCCAGCTACAAAAGAATGCATACTGTATATCATTTACATGAAGTTTGAGAACAGTCAAGACTGACTTATGGTGACAGAAATCAGAATAGTGATTATCTCTGGGGGTGGAATATTGCCTGTGAAGGGGCCTGATGGAGACTTTGGTGATGCTGGAAATGTTCCATATTTTCATTTGTATATGCATATGTATGTATATGTGTATGTTCCATATTTCCATAATGTATAAGTAAAGAATTTGTTGCCCTATTACTTAAGATATTTGTATTTATTGTATATGTGTTATACCTCAAAATAGTAACAACAATTGTAGGTTTTTCTTAATCTCATATTACCAATTTTCACTAAAGCGTAACACCAAAAACGAAAATTGCCTGCCTTATTCTCATTCCCGTCCAAAGATATCACTGCGGTATATAGCAGCTACATGGGTGCTCAGGTGAAGTAGCACGTGATTAAGGAAAGTTAACTTGTGGCTTAGTCAAAAACTTGATTGTGTCTGTAATGAACGACTAATCCCGACCAGATCACTCTCATTGGCTAGAGTCCCACTAAGTTCATTTTAGTTAATGTCTGACTCTTCCCTCTCCTCCTTCTATTGCTAGGACTGTGCTGTCTGCTCACTTTTGCCAGATTACTGCTACATCCAACTCCAGCTCCAAGTTCATGAATTCAAGCGATAGCTCTGCTGATAAATTCTTCAGTGGGTTTCACGTACCTTCTTTCTTCCAGCCTCCACATACGGTACTCAGTACTCGTGTTGGATTGTCTTCTCTTAACATTGTTTAACCATCTGTTAACCCAGCCTCCTGCCCAAGGGGCTTCGTGGGGAGGAATGATTTGAAGTTTCTGCCGAAGTGCTTTACAGTTGGGGATAGTCCATTAATTGTTGATTTTGTTTGTATTCAGCATTCTGCTTCTATCTGTGGTTTTAATTGATGTGAACGTGCCCAGGGGCTTGTGCTGGACCCAGCTGTATAAATCAAATAAATAAAGAAAGAAAGAAATAAAGAAATAAAGAAAAAAATGAAGTAAATCTCCCCTGGAATAAATAGATAACACAGCTTTCTCAATCTTTTTTTTTTTTTCTTTCAACAGTGCTTGTAAATGTGCCCTGGGGCTTATATGTGAGAAATGTATCCAAAGTTTAAAGACGTAAATAATAAGCATCCATAGCCAAAGATGCAATCACATAACAATCTACACTCATCGTAGCATGGACGCTATGGGGAGATTTGGAACATTTCCTTTCACCTCATTTCACTCACCCCTTTATTCTAGATTGTTCTGAGATTGCCATTTCCTCTGATAGTTTCTTTCGCAGGTAAAACAAAAGCAAAACAAAATGAACAAGCCAAAAGTAAAAGGAAACAAAGTCTCAGTGGAGTAGTACCATTCATGGGCAATGGAGAATTCATAAGAACTGATTTTTTTCTCTACCAGGGGAATGGCTGAACTCTGCCGCGGTTCAAATGCAGGCTACTGAGTGGGCACAGAGCCTCCTCTGGCGGAGAACTGAGTGCAAGCAAATACGAAGATGCTCACATCTGAAACAGAGGCTTTACATGTGCTTTGGAGCTCCTGCCCTCACATGAACATGCCCAGCTAGTGGTTACTCCCTGAACTTGCAGCCCAGAATGAGAAGCGAGGTGAGGCCAACAGAACCCTACTGGCACCCAGATCCCTGGGTGAGATAAAGGTTTTTCTGTTGTGAGATGCAGATTTGGGGGGGGGGTGTTTGCAGCAAAAGCCACCTGATACAGAGACTATGGCTTCTGCAAATTTCCAGAGATAGGACTCATGAAGTCTCAGAATAAGTAGTCTTGCTTATGGCAAGTACCCACAGTACCCCTGGGGTTGGTCACACTTTGTTCCCAGAGCTTAGTTTCAGGGCAAAGTGCTGACTGTTAGAATCCTCCTTAAGTTCATTGGCCATATGTTGGGAGGCAGTTTTGTGTAAAGAACCTAGACTTTGAAGTCAAACTCAACCACAGCTTCCTGATGCGGTAGAATAGAAATACTACTACGCACTTCATAGGATTAAGTGAGATGGTGTATATGTACACCTGGCACATAGTAAGGACTCAAGAAATGGCTCTTACTCATCTTCCCTTGGACCTTATAATCTAATCCATCTTCTATAGGGCGAACTTTCAAAGAGTTGGGCACTCTTTTTCAGCCATTGTTTTTGTACAATTGGTTCTTTGTACCTCGGTTCAACTCTATCCAGATAAAATCTGTTCTGGCTAGGCGTGGCTCACTGGTGGCTAGCTTTTGAGATCCGAATTCTGCCACCTAATGCATTCACTGTAACTCTTGGCTTCGCATCAACCACAAATTTGATCAGTATGTTGTCCATTTCCTCATCCTAATTGTTAATAAATATACTGCAGGTGTTTCATTAGACAGGCTCTTGGAGTCCTTTGGAGCTGTAAGCTCACATGCATTCACACGGCACTCAGATGTTCAAAGAAAATGTAGTTCCTTTATTTCCAATAACCGATCTAATCTTCCTTATGAGCTTCTCATCCCAGTGCCTTGCAGATGAAAATAGCTTTATTTTAAACTTTCCAGTCTGAAATATCTCATTTTTTTTTGTGGTTAAGTGGTCTTGTTTTGAACGCAGCCTGGAGGGAGTGAATGCTCAGCCTCCGGATTTGCTTTCGTCCCGGCTCTTTTTTCAGATGTGACCTGGTAGAATCTTATGTGACCTGGTAGAATTGGGTTAAAAGGCTTGGACCCTCCTAACCTTGTGCAGGTCCTTGGGCTGGTCTCTCCTATGGTGGTAGTCGGAGGTGCTCAGTTTAGTAAGTGTGCCCTGGTGAGTGTGCATGTTGAGGTGTGGTAGTTCTGCCTCCACCCTGCTGTCCACACTGAAGTTAATAGCTGACACAACTCAGTGTCTGTTCTCTTGCATATATAAGACTCTCGGAGAGCTTGGTCCCCTTCCTTGTCAACTTGGACTCACTTTACTCTGCTCTGGCTCTGTGCACCCTCTAAGGTCTGGCTCTGACTCTCATCGGGTCTCAATTTCAGAGGCCCAGTCTGTATGCGTTGGCCACAGGGTCACTCAAATGACACTCACTCAACAGGTTTCTGTTGCTCAAGTCCACAGCCAGATTTTCAGCTAAATTCTGTGTCCCTCATCAGAGTAATTAAAGAAACCTTCATTAACAACACGGACTCTGGAGCCAACCTGGGTTTGATGGGTTTGATGTCCAACTCTGCCATTTATGAGCTTAGTAACCTAAGACAAGCTGCTTAACATAACTGTGCCTCCATTTGCTCCTCTGTAAAATGGGGTTATTCATAATACCTACCTTCTGGGTAGAAGCCTTATGAGGGTTACAGGAGTGACTACATGAAAAGTGTTTAGAATTGTGCTTGGTAAGCACAGGGTACATGCTTAGTAAGTATTAGCTAGTAGAAAACTAGAAAATAGGATGTGGCAAGTTATTTAACCTCTCTATGCTTAAGTGTTCCCATATGTAAAACAAAGATCATAATAACTCCCTCATAGCTTTCTTTGAAAATTAAATGACTTAATATGTAAAGAAATTAGAACACAGTTTGGCACAAAAGAAGCCTTATCATTGTTATTTTGTTGTTGTTCCCAGGCCGCAGGAGAGCCTAGGGCAACGTGGTTCACTCTCCAACTCAGACTCCCTGTCTGTCTGCCCATGCTGCAGGTGGCCAGTAGGACGGCTGGGACAGTCCTTGAGAATGGGATAAAAGCCCCTTCTCTGCCTGGATTCAGCTTTCCCCTCACTCTACTATCAGACGTCAGCCTGAAGCCATGCCTCTCCAAGGTCACTTTGACTCTGTGTCTCCCATTTCCCTTTTCCACCAACCAGATAGGACAAGCTCTCCTCTTCCTTCTCTTTCCGGAAGGCAACTCTCTTATGTAATACTCTATTGTCAAGTTGCTCATGTCTGACGCTGTTTCTTGGTTAATTAAAACCTAATAAAATTAGGATTCCTTTTTCTGTCTCTATAAATTTGATTCTCAAGTCTATTTCCAGTCTGCTGACTCAAAACAGGAATAAGCTTTGAAATGATGACCCTCAAGTGGATAAATACCATTAATTCAATGAGGGGAATTCACAAGACAATGGGATAAATGGAAGATGAAGGTATATTTGAAAGCATTTAAAAAATATTCCGGTATGACTGACAATGATGTCATTTAAAGAACCCTCTGACACCTTCATTTTAACTGCTGCTGCTCAAATGTGCCCTAGAATGGTCAACCCAGGAGAGGGATGAGGTTTTCAGCCACAGAGCATCTGGGAATCAGCATTTATTTCCTGCTTCTGCAATGAAGACATGGACAATAACATTGAGTACCTAGTTGGTGTCAGTCACTATACTTGGGGGTTTACACATATTCAGTAATTCAAGGTCATGCATTGAGCCTCTGATATGCCCCACGTGAGTCATAAAACAGCAGGGATGTGGTGGTGAAAAAGATATGTTCTATTAGAACTAACAATAACTCTATGTAGTGGTATTATTATTGTCTTTATTTACGGAAGGCTTTATTTACGGGATGAACATTAAGTGAAGTTAATGGACTTGGTTAATCTCGTGGAGCTGGTCTAGCTGCCAGGCCCATGCTCTTTCCACAAGGTGTAGCAGTAAGCTTGACTACTGGAGCAGGTTGACACAGACTCTAGGGACTTGAGTTCTGGAATCTATGGAAGGGTTGACTAAGAATAAAAAAAAAACATATGAGATTTAATGCAAAAGTATGCTTGCGTGTTGATATATGCATTTCTTTTTCTGGAGAGAGGATCTATAGCTTTCATCAAATTCTCATGAAAGCTCTGTCAGTGCAGACCTGTTTTTTTCCCTAGAGTGTTTGTGGATAACTTCCTCTTGGCATTACCACTGCTCTAAATATGTATTTTCTCAGGCCCACTGGGAAGCACAGTTCTAAGCAAATCTATTGCTAGATAGTAATGGAGAAACACAGAAGGTGGGGAGAAAGTGGCTTCAGAAACTGATATTCAGATAAAGCACGGAGTCTTTTATATAGTCAAACTCTAACCAGCAAAAGGATGGGGCCACCACTTGTCTTTCACATGCCACCTGCTTGAGTGCTGCCCTCGATGCTCATTGTCCCTGGTCTCCCTGCATAAAACGCTGGATGTGTGTGTTAATTTGCAGCAATGATGAAAAGAACAACAGTCTGATTCACTTTATGTCCTATTCAGGCTGGCTCTGGCCTACATCCTAGCAACTTTATGACATGCATGGATGAGACTCATTGGGAAAAAGAAAGAGGGTATGTGGGGCAAAAGACCAGGCACAATTGACTGCTGGTTCTCCTCATGTTGCCAAGACCTGCCTACTCAGCATCTGAAAGAGGTTGACCACGTTCTCCTAAATATTATTCTGTCTGTGGACTGGGCATCAGGGACCACTCAGGGAATGGACAGAACAATAATTTCTATTCTGAGGTGGGGCAGCCATGTTTATAAACTTCCAGATGGAAAGAAAAAAACAGAGCCGATTATATACCCTGGGGTACCCTGGAGGGTACCCTGTAGTGACTTGTTTATTATTGTTGTTATACTTCATATCTTCTGATTTCTTCCTTCCCCAGCAGGCTAAATACTCATGGATAATCCTCATAGATTGCCAACGGACTTGTGACATTGTCTATAGTATTTTTTAATCTAAATATTGTATCCCTTGAGTGCTAAATATATTAGTTTGGATGGATAACTTTTAAAAACAATATTATCGTAGCCTTCTCTAAGCACCTTTAAATATAGAGGACAGCAACAACAAAACCTCCATCTCTTTTATTCTTGGAAATATGATTTAACCAAGCCAATGTTTATTGTAGCATAAGATCTGGAAACAATTAGAGATGTCACATATATTTGCATTTTTGATGACATTTGCAATGTAAATGATAGAATAATGGAAGACTTTGGGAGAGACATTTGTTCCCCTCTGTGCCCCGTGTACGTCTTCCCACAGAGGACACTGATTTAAGGAAAGCAGCTCCAAAAACAGAATAGATAATAGAGGTGAGAATGTTATTTTAATTTTAGATTTATGCATTTCTCTTTTATTGGATGAGGTAGAAAGGCATAGAATAAATGTCACCCAAATGACAGGTGTTAAATGCTTTTAACGTGTGTGCATGTATTTGTCTGAGCATGTGTCAGTACCAGAGGGGGGTGTCTTTGGAGGTATGTTCGGGTCTCGGTGTCTTTGGCTGTTTTGTGTGTGTTTTGGGATGCATGTCGGTAGCTGTGCAGGTGGTAAGGGGATGGCTCTTGAAGAGCATCTGGGAAAATCTTTGGGGGGCCGGATATCTGTGTGCATTTATGGTGGTAGCATTTTATGTATATGTATTTGTTTTCTATGGGTGTATGAGTGGGTGTTTATTGGGAATGAGCGCTTGAAATCATCATCTCTGATAATCACAGGGGTTTTTGCAGGTCATTGAGTGGAACCTCCCAAACAGAAATCTCTTGTCTATTGGGAAGATGAAAGACTAAGCTGGAATAAATGACCAAACGGTGAGGCACTAGCCAGCGAGTGGATATTTGATAAACAGCTGTGTATCGGGCACAATTCTTGACAAGGTGGATGCAGTGACACAGGAAGTAGTCCCAGTCTTCAGGAAAGTTTATAGTCTAGGGAAGAAGACAGTCATTCAACAACAACAAAGAAATCAATTATTTAATTATGTGTCTACAGTGCCACGGAGGAAGAGTACAATATTCTAAGGAAGCATATAACAGGAGACCCAACTTGAGTGGGATTAGGAAAGCCTTATAAAAGGATGTGACATTTAAATTGAGAAATCTCCAGTCCCCCTGCATGGCAGTTGTTCAGTGCCCTCTCACACCCCCCATGGGAGTGGTGACCAGTGCTGCTCTAGCCCCTACCTCTAATGGTAGGACTCAATGCCACCCACCTCTGCCTCTCATCTGCATTATGGTCATAGTATCAATATTGAAATATTGATAGGTAATCATGATTCTCAGAAGGAAGATACCTTGTTCTACTAAGCAACAGAATTTCCATACAGTCAACTATTAGGCTGCGTGGTATTTGTAGCTTATTGTTTAACATGATAATAAGATCACTGCAAAGAGAGAAAACAAGTTCTTCCCAGGTTACCTGGAAAACAGCATTCATTCTGCAAGAATCAGTTTATTATCTCTTTGTCATACCTCCTTTGACCCACTTGGGCCAAGTTGAGCATTCCCTCCTTTGTGCCCACATTGTATCTGGAACACACTGGATTGTTATAATTTAGATCAGCATAGGAGCTCTCTGATACCATATTCTTATCCCCATATAATATTTCAAACTCCTCCTTTGAGGAATTATTCCCCTATCAGATGACTGCTCTCGTAGGGGCTCAGGAACTATTTGACGAATAAAAAAGTGGGCTGATGAATGCAGTAGAGTGGTTTACGTGTTACTTTAATTAGAGAAAACAAACACACCTCATTCCTTTGGGTTAAACCAGACCTGACATTGGAGGATCCTTGGTTTCCTGAGCTAGCTGCCTACATAGCTGGCCTGCTTCACCTGTGCAAACAAACACACTTACAACGGCTCTGCACGTGCTCACACTGTCCCATCTGGCAAACCGTGTTCAAGAGGCTTGGCTTCACTAGGGAGGATGCAACAGCAAAGAAAAATGCAGGGAGTGTGGCCTCTTTTCTAAAGACTTTTCTTTCAAGACAGTGAGAGAGGTCTTGCCAGATTTGGATGACTTCTTCCATAAAGATGGTAACCCCCAGCATAGGATTATCATGAGAATGAATCCACATAAAAAGCTTAGCCTGAAACTTGGTGTGAAGCACGCATTCAGTCAATGCTGGCTATTCTCCTTCTGATGCTGTCACCACTGCTTGTCTTATTATTTTAAGACAGGCCTTATGCCACCATCTTTCTAATCCAGCACACCCTAACTCTGGAGAATGGGGAGAAGGAAGTCAGGTCCCTCCATCGTGTTCCATCAGGTTTCATGAGCTTTGGTTATTGACCACAATGGCGTTCATTAACTACTGCTATCAAATACTCTCGATGACAGGCGGAAAATCTCAACTTTCTGATAGCCATCGGTTGGACCTCCCAATTTCACATGCTGAAACAAGAAACTGACGGTTCAAAATCCCACAAAGTCGTTGTCTCTGGGTAGTCTGCGATTGTGTTGAAATATAGAAACTGTAGCTAGACCCAAAGTTAATAAAATTGTGTGACACATAAAGCTCTATGATGGATGGCAACCAATAGTCCAATACTGTTTTATTCTCTCTAATATACTGTTTCTCTGCAAAGGCCAAGAAATTAAAGAACAGTTTTATTCTCCCCTTCCAGCCTGTGCAGGGTAATTATGTATTATTAATAATGCAGCAGCACAAATGATATTAAATGAACTACATTTGTTAATGCAGATCTTATCTAACTGCTTTTTCCATCAGTGGACTGTTTCTCATCAGGGGGTACTAATTAGCTGTAATATGTAGAAAGATGGGACAGAAATCCAATCAGATAAATGGGATCTATTTGGAGAGATCCAGGAAGGAGGAAGAAAGGCATTCATGATTCTGTGAGAATTACTACAAGTGGAAAAGATGAAAATTTCTGCCGTTTCAACTTCATTTACATTTTGTGGCCGCAGAAGTTAAAATGCAGTACTGTTGGATTGGCCAAGCTGCAAAGGCCTGCAAATAATTTTATTTATCATGACTGTAACAGTGTTGTCTTTTGCAGTAATAAAAGTGCATATGGCTCTATAAAAATCCTGAATGGTTTACATGGCCCTTGCAAACATTAAACCTAATGTATTAGGGTAAAAACTGATGTTCTCCAGCTTTCCCCAACTATTGTGGGCTTACAGGAAATGCTGGCCTCTAAACTTTTTTCTTAGAGAAGGATCACCTGAAGCCCTCAGATGATATATTCTTGATAAATCCCAGGCTACCTATAAACCTACCTTCCAGATTCTCACCCTTCATAAATCTCTTGGGAAAGTCCCCACAGTGAAGGGTTGATAAGATCCTTTTTGGATTTCGCATCAGCTAAGTTGGGTGGACATGTGGCCCAACTCAAGTATTAGAGCATCACTGTTCATCCCGTTTGCTCACCTGAGCCAGCTCCATCAGTGAGCCATTTACAAATGAAGTGCCTTACCAATCTGGCAACATATTTATCGCTGCTCTTGGGGGGGACTGTGGTCTCTTTAGGCCACCTTGAGTGGGCTGGTGGGGATATAGGGAGTGACACGTACTGCCATGTGAAAACAGATGTAAATGTGAATTGTTTCATTTGGGTTAGCTCAATGCCTCAAATGTAGAGAAAGTCTTCCCTACTCAAAAGCTTGCTAAGAAAAAGGCTGATCACTAAAGGTGATTCTTAGATAAAGCCTCCCACCCCCCCCCTTTTTTCTTTGCTAGCCAATGACACCTTTTTGCTACTTTCTAAATCCTAACCCAGTAGGCACCCCAACACTGACTTATATATTAGAAAAAATATATTTCTGGGAACTGCTATCTCTTTACAGGGCTATCCTGATCCAAACCACACCATGCACAGTCAATGCCTGAGACTCCTGGGATGGCATTAATACATTTAAATCTCTGAGTATCTGAACTTGCTTATATGAATCCTTCACAATTATCAATTGAAAAGACCTATTTTTTCAGTTCTCAGTGACTCTGCAAAATGGCACAGCAATGTTTTGAAAAAATCGGCCTCATATTTTAACTGCCTTTAAAATGTGACATCATCATTAGTTGGAACAGAATCAGGATGGACACCAAAGATTTTACTAGCTGAGACTCCCCTGATCATTGGAAACGAATGAAATGTGACCTGGTCAGATAGAATGAGACCTGATGCCTCAGCAATCTGCAAATATTCAACACCTTTTTAGCAAAGTAATCATGAAAATTCAGGAGGCATCATTATAATATAAAATCATCCAGGCATCAAGGGAAATATATTTGTATACCTCATGACAAAAGTTGAGTGGAAGCTCAGGAGTACTATTTACATTTATATATACTTATATCATGTAATTAAAGCCAACAGATAAACACATCAATATGTTAAAACAGATGTAAAAATATATAGATAGACATATTGCACTGAAACCTTGATATTGCATCCAAATGAAATCCTGTATTCCAAATATGCCCCGTAGGAGTTTTGCTCAAGGCTATGCTTAGGTATACTCAAAAATTCCCGATAGCGAGTCACTGGGGAAAACATGTTCTTTTACAGATAATTGCTACTGGCAGCCAGAGACCTAGAGAATTTGATGTGCAGTAATGTGACCTGACTATGTATTAAACTTTTTTGAAGGACATGTGTAAAGTAATTTTTATGTGTCTCACACACCTTGGGTTTTTTTTCCCCCACTTGCTAGCACATTTTTAAACAACTTTTCTATTTCTAATATATCTATTAGATTTTTTCCTAATAGTTTTCAACCATAAAAGATATTGGTATTGTTTTCTTCTTCAAAAAAAGAAAGCAACCCAGAGACAAGGAAAAAAAAAAAATCCCATCTGAGTTGTAGGGAATATGTAAACAAAGCCAAGTTATTTTATTGGTAATGAACTTCAGGAAAAATGTGAGAAATAATAGTTGCTTGTTCACACAGACAAGAGAAATTAGAGATTAACTGATTTCAGTAAGGTGGGGAGGCATCTCTACTGCTATTTAAGGCAATAATCACCAGCTTTTCATTAAATCTAGGGATGTTTAGGAGATGGCTCCTGAGGTATTTTAAAAGATACTGCTTCAGAAGCTATAATTAATAACTTGAAAAAATTATAAATTGCCAAGCACACATATGTGCAATGATACAATTCAATGAAGAAATATCATAGCTGCTAATTACTCTGGTTCTGTTTTGTGTGTGTGTATGTGTTATTATGCGGTCCTCATTTTATCGTTCAATATTAACATGTAAACCTTAATTAAGAATAATGTCAGAAGGTTCCAGGAATATTGCTAAAGATTGCACAAGGTAGTTCAGAGGCTTGTTTGGAGAGAATCCTTGGATCAACCAGGGAGTGTTATCTGTAAATAATGCACTTTTGTGTCACGAGTTACATGAATCATTACGAGCTGACATTGGAAATTAGCTTTTGAGAACAAAAATCCAGAGGGGAGAAAAATGAACTCAAACCAGCATGTAGTACAAAAATCAGGTGTGGGGACAGACTGCAGGAGTTGGGAATGTCACATTAGTTCCTTTAATGACAGGCAAGTGGCTCATAGATTTACATGCTTGTATTCTGGTGCCAGGGAGATGAACATCCAAAATGACAACTTATCAGGAAAATGATATATTTCTAGTTTCCATTAAGATCATTAAAAGCCACATTCCTTCTTCAGATATGCAAATGGATTTTCTATAGAAATCCATGAACAAGAGTAAGATTTGGCCTATGTTCACTAAAGAGCAGCAAAAAAAAAAAAAAAAAAAGAAAGAAAAAAAGAAAACAAGATTCTAGATATTTGATGGATAGTCTAGGCCACATCTTGGCACTGTTTTTTCACTTGTGTTTTAGTTATTTCAGGGTCAGTTAGTACTAATGCAAAGGAAAACAGGGTGAAACTAAGGTGAATAATTTTGTCACATATTAAGTTGTGGTAAAGGATGTAGTGGGATAAAAATCAAAGTGAGAGCAAAATTTAGTCCCTCAAACTTCAGGTGGCCTTCAAAGTTTAGCAGGCAAAATCAGGATGTAGTTGTCATAGTGAATTGTCCAATATCACTTCCGTGCAACAGTGCGGCACAGGGTTAAAAGTCAGTCTTTTCAGCCAGAATGCTTGCGTTGATCACTACTCCCTACGGGCTTGTTAGCTGTGTGACCTAGGAAAATTTGCTCGACCTCTCTATGCTTCAGTTTCTCCATCTGTAACGTGAGCGTGAATACTGTTTCTGCCTCATGGAATTCTTGTGTTATATGATGTCTTACATGCAAAGTATTTACCAGAATCTAGTACGTAGAAGGTGCTATATAAATGCTCACTATTAATATTTTTCAAATCCTGAAACATATCTTTCAGGACTTCACAACTCAGTGATTTGTGCCTAGGGGTTTCTTAGCAATGAAGCCATAGTGTTCCCTTAGTTTAAACTTTGTAGAAAAGTCACTTCCAAAAAACATACAAAACATGATGGAAATATAATCTGTATCATGCCCCTTTTTTCATTATAATACTTAAAACTTGGTCTATTAAAATTCTACAAACAGAGGAAGTTCCACTTTGCCAGTTTTTATTCATTAGGAGTATATTCTCCTTGAGGGCAGAGAGTATATAATTTTATAAGTTCTTTTTTTTTTTTTAACGTTTATTTATTTATTTATTTTTAATTTTTTTTTTTTTAACGTTTATTTATTTTTGAGACAGAGAGAGACAGAGCATGAACGGGAGAGGGTCAGAGAGAGAGGGAGACACAGAATCTGAAACAGGCTCCAGGCTCTGAGCGGTCAGCACAGAGCCCGACGCGGGGCTCGAACTCACGGACTGTGAGATCGTGACCTGAGCCGAAGTCGGCCGCTTAACCGACTGAGCCACCCAGGCGCCCCAATATAATTTTATAAGTTCTTGTGCAAACTGGGAGCACTTCATAAATGTTAAACTAATCTCAAAACAGATTGTGTTGGACAGGCAGTGTTTTAAGGAAAGAAACCACACAATGTTAAGGAAAAACCAGTGCATAAAAGTGGAAAGCAATCTTTAAAATTTTTTTAAATGTTTATTTATTTTTGAGAGAGAGAGAGAGAGAGACAGATCATGAGGCGGGGAGGGGCAGAGAGATGAGACACAGAATCTGAAGCAGGCTCCAGGCTCTGAGCTGTCAGCACAGAGCCCAATTTGGGCTCGAACTTATAAGCTGTGAGATCATGACCTGAGCCGAAGTCGGACGCCTAATTGACTGAACCACCCAGGCACCCCGAAAAGCAATCTTTTTAATAACTGACTTCATAATAAATATGTCCAAATTTTATAAAAACTGATTCTAGTGACTCAATCATGCCAAATCTCTTGAAATGAAACTAAAGAATCACATATTCCTCAATGTCAGTGTTTTAAAATTATTTTTCAGAGTGGTTGAAAACAAAAATCTGGTGTCATTTCTTAACCAAGTTTTAGAACAGCAATGTTCAATAGAAATATAATACAAGCCATGTCATTTTAATTTTTCTATTCGCTGCATTGAAAAAAGTAAAAAACTGGCAAATTTAATTTTTTGAATTAGAAAATGTTTAATGTTTCTATATTTTTGAGAGAGAGAGAAAGCATGAATAGGGAAAGGGCAGAGAGAGAGAGGGGGACAGAGGATCTGAAGTGGGCTTTGCACTGTCAGTACAGACCCTGATGTGGGGCTTGAACTCATGAACCGTGAGATCATGACCTGAGCCGAAGTCAGGCGCTTAACTGACTGAGCCACCCAGGCGCCCCCAAAATTAATTTTAAGTAACATAATTTGTTTAACCCGGATGTCCAAAATGTTTTCGTTTCACATGTAATCAGTGTAAAAAATTATCAACGAGATATTCCATATTCATCTTTTTCCATACTAAGTCTTTGAAATCTGCTGTGCAGTTTCCAATTATGGCACATCTCAACCCACCCCGACCACATTTCAATTGCTCGTAGCCTCATGTGGCGAGTGGCTACCAGACTGCACGGCACGGTTGTAGAGCAAGGGGTGCGGGGACTGTGCTTTAGAAAGGCAGCAAGGTGGCATCTGTTGGCCTTGGTAAGAGCTATGCTTCGAGTCTCTACTCAAAAGGAAATGTTAGTAGGGCCTTTGCCTTTCCGTGTCATCGGTTTTGGACGCATCACCATTTCTGTTTGTTAATTTTTCTTTTAAGTGTTTACATAGTACTCGTGTGCCTTTCTAACGTCTTGTAGCGAGGTCTGTTCTTACAGAACAAATGGAAATCGGCTTTGGAATTCATGTGCCTGAAGAAAACTCATCTCGACAGCTGCTGGGGCAGCTTCAAGCACACGCAAGGTGAAAGAAAGACACCTGGGATTTTTTTTTTAATACTAGAGGTGAAATAAGGAGATGGAGGGATGCCTTCTTATAGTGCCAGATGAGACAAACAGGTGGCACAGGGAAGGAACAAATAAAGGATGAAGGGAAGAGCAGCAGGTTAAGGCCTCGGGCAGAGCAAATACAAGATTCAGCTGCTGCAGGTTCAAGCCTGAGGCAGGATAATAGAGCTGACTGTGGCAGAAAGAAAATCAGACCTGTCAACAGTGCAGTTCATCCATGAATGTAGATGGGTAGAACAGTGTAGAAGGAATGCGGTGCCTCTTAGCATCCATGTTCAGCCTCAGCGTCCATGAAAGCCACACCACCTCAGGAAGCAGCTCGAGACGCCTCCGGTATTAATCAGATGACACCTACACAAATGAAATTGTGATAAGGGCCACGAAGGCTTCCTATTGTTTAAATTTTTCTTAACTCGGCACACCGAAGGGCTACAGGCAGCCGGCCCCCAGAGCAAGCAAATACACCGTAACTGGAAAAAATATGAGGAGAAATAAAAATGTTTCCAAAAATATTTCTCCATGAGGGGCCCTACATATAAATGAGGAAAAACCAATAACCTCACTCTTCTACACAAATAAATCATCAGAGAGCCACCCCAATGCCTTCTGCAATGAAGCCCAGCACTAAGAAAAATAAATCCCTAAAAAATAGAAAGTATGTGCAAAACTGATCGTAGATCAGGGAGTGAAGCACGTTTTTCTTTTTCTTCCCTTCACATCCACACACACTCAAAGGATATAGGAACACACACGGCAAAGAACTGGCAAGACAGCGCCAGTGTGAAGGGCGTCGTAGAGCTGCGAGGCCTCGCCTTCTCCCAGGAAACCCAACGACGCGGACTTAACACTGATGTGCTCTGGAATTGCCTGCACCAAATTTCATGGACAAACAGTTCTTCAATAAGTCCCAAGGTATGGTATGCTTGGCATAAAACTTAGAGAAATCACCTGGTCTCAAAGTAAAGGAAGAGTAGCCTTGAGTTTTGGAATGGGTCCAAATCCTGCATGGAATTAGTTATGTTCCCAATGCTGTTTCTTTCTCAAAAAGGAAAGGAAAGGAAAGAAAAGAAAAGAAAAGAAAAAAGAAAAAAGAAAAGAAAAGAAAGGAAAAGAAAAGAAAAGAGGGGAAAAAAAGGAAAAGAGAAAAAGAAAAAAAAGAACAGGGAGAAAATGTGCCTGAACGCTAACCAGTTGAGTCCCCTCTACTCCACTCCACTTCTTTTCTCTGAGTCCTTCCCTTGTAAGAATGACCTCTGAGGATGTTCTTCAATTTAACTCATGAGCCCCAAGATCAGACTCTAACCCTCATATAGCTATTGAAAACCGCAAACGTGGCCTTGCACGAGAATAGGCCCCTTTATCTGCAGGGATCATGTGAGGGGTGGCCCCACCCCCACTCAGAGGCCACTCTGAGGAGAATGGAGAAAACTGAGCTTCAGGTGAGAGGGGCCAATATATTACTGATGCCTATCTGCCTGACACCAGGGCCCAGTAATCAGCCAGGCTGCTTTACTCTTAGTTCTCCTCACATAGAGTAATGAGAGTGCTTTGCACAGCCTTTCCCTGGAATCCCAATATTTTATTTATTTTTTTTAAATGTTTTTTTAAATTTATTTTTGAGAGAGCACCAGCAGGGGAGGGACAGAGGATCTGAAGTGGGCTCTTCACTGACAGCAGTGAGCCTGACGTGGGGCTTGAACTCACGAATGGTGAGATCATGACCTGAGCCGAAGTCAGATGCTCAACTGACTGAGCCACACAGGTGCCCCGGGAATCCCGATATTTTAGCATCAGCTTGTATCGTTAAGGTCGACTTTTCTCATAGATAAGAAAATTGAAGACCAAGGGAAGTACACTGTTAGCTTCCAGGACCTGGATCATAGGACCTCTGTGTTTCCCACTGGCCCCTTCAAAGTACACAGACAGGCTTCCATATGTCTAACAGAACACTCAGCTCTCAGAAGTGGGAAGTCATGTCAAATAAGAAAGAAGGAAGATTAGGTGAAAGCTAGAAAGATCCTATGTAGACAGAGTAACGACCTATGCTTGCCCTTATCCTGGGAACCTGTGAATTGTTCTCTTACTTGGCAAACAGATTTGCAAATATGACTAACGTTAAGGGCCTTGAGATGAGATTATCCTGGATTATATGGGTGGGCCAAATCTAAACCACATAAATCCTTACAGAGAGGCTTTTCAGGCCGCATAGAACCAGAGAAATGGTGGCATAAGAGAGAGTTTCAACTGGGCTGGATCTGAAGATGGAAAAGACCAGGAAATAAACCCTCCCCTTGAGCCTCCGGAAGAGAACACAACCTGCTCCTCACAGCTTGATTTTCACCCAGACAGAGCTGGGTCAGATTGCCATCCTACATGGCTATAAGATAATTCATTTGTATTGTTCAAAACAACAAATTCATGGTAATTGGTTAGAGCAGCAATGGAAAACTCATACAGACAGAACTTCTCATAGCAAATATCTTCTCCACTCAGCAGTTCTACCTTTTTTAAATTAAAAACAAATTTTTAAATATTTATTTATTTTTGAGAGAGAGAGAGAGAGAGACAGAGAGAGAGACAGAGTGTGAGTGGAGGAAGGAGAGAGAGGCAGAGAGAGAGACAGAGTGAGGGAGACAGAGAATCCAAAGCAGGCTCCAGGCATTGAGCTGTCAGCACAGAGCCCGACGGGGGGCTTGAACCCATGAACCATGAGATCATGACCTGAGCCAAAGTCAGATGCCCTACTGACTAAACCACCCAAGCGCCCCAGCAATTCTAACTTTTGACAGAGCGTGGCTGGTGAAGGAGATCCTGGGGTGGGCCAGCGGGTGTGAAGTGGGTGGCATGGAGGCCAGGAAGGAGGAGCCCGGGGACTTTGAAGGTAGTAAGAGTGAGCAAAGATAGTAACTACCACACAAAACTAACTGCCCTCAGGGCTGAGAAAACAAAGGGCAAGGGTTGGAGTTATGAGAAACTGGAAGTTCAGAAGGGGGCCCATGGAGCTGGGGGAGACTCAGCCCTTGGAGGGTGGGGGCATGATGGGCTGGTCCTGGGGGTTCTGGTGAGAGGACTGGAGCCTGGGAGAGCTGCTGCCGAGGGGAGGGTTGGGTGGTAAAGGCCCTGCTGGGGCAGTACTGATGGGAGCAGCTAGCATGTCCACGAAGCAGATCCCACCTCCTGCCCCTTATCTGCACTCTCTCTCATACTGTTCAGGCTGCCATTAACAAAAACCACCACAGACCGGGTGGTTTACACAATAGACATTTATTTTCTCCCATTCTGGAGGGTGGAAAGACGAGATCAAGGGTAGGCAGATTTGGCTTCTCCTGCGGCTTGTCTCCTTGGCTTGCAAAGGGCTAGCTTCTCACTGGTTCCTGAGAGGGCCTTTCCTCTGTGTACATCTCCGGGGTCTCTCTGTGTGTTCAAATTTCCTCCTTTTATTAGGGTACCAGTCAAATTGCATTAAGGCCCATCCTAAAGGCCTCATTCTAACTTAATTACTGCTTCAAAGGCCCTATCTCTAAATCCAGTCATATTCTGAGACATTGGGCACTAAGACTTCAAAGTAAACAATTTGGAGGGGTGCAGGGGGCAAAATTCAGCCCAGAACAGTCTCCCTCTCGAAATCCCTGTTGGCAAAACCTAGCAGGGTGCCAGCTGACAAATGAGAAATATAATTTTCAGAGTCCCAGCATCACAAAAGCAGAGTTATAAACAGATAGGATTTGGAAATTAGCAACTGACCAAGGAAGGGGCTGACAATGGAAAGAACAGCCTTGGGAAAACCTGCCTTTGGGTAGTGAGGTGGAAAAGCAGTCTCACAGACCCCAAGCAGGATCTATGTGGATCTGGTGAGTCATGTGACACATGTGGCTGTGGGGGGGGTGGGGGCAGCCACCTGTTTCTATCCTACCCCCTTCCCTGTTGGAGGCCAGGCTCTCTGAGAAGCAAGGGTAGAAATACGAGCACCTGTCTCCTAACTGTCGTTCTTTGTGGAGCCAGATGGTGATGGCTGAGGAAGAGTTCTAAGGTCATCGTCAGGAAAGTGGGCCACCGAAGCAAGGTGTCAGCATCTGAACTGGCCCAGCAGCTCAGCAGCATGTCAGCGGATGGGAAAGAGTGGTTTCCTCAAGGGCCTGGATGGATACAGATGTCAGCAGGTACTGTTGAGGTGACTTCCATGGGAGTCAGGAAGAGGCTGGCCAGGTATGACTGCCAGGCCCTGAGCGGTTAAATACAGTGGACAGAGACAGAATAAGGGAAACATATAAACCCAAATCCATGTTGGTCCACTTTGCTCCCTGCTTCCTTAAAGGGGCCCCAAATGAGACAGAAAGATGATCCTTTTCTTTCCTTTTCTTTTCTTTTCCTTTCTATTTCTTTTCCCTTCCCTTTTATTTTCCTTCCTTCTTTCTTTCCTTCCTTCCTTCCTTCCTTCCTTCCTTCTCTTCTTTCAATAAGGTGAATTGAAATGAGTGAAGTAAATCTGAGGTAAGTGCTAGCCCCTGAAAAAGGCCTTGAGTGATCATAGAGTTTAGAATCCCACGGAAAATAAATGACAGGTATCAGTCTGGGGCATGAGACCACTTTTCCCAAGGTCATCACCACTGCTTCTGCATGCAGTCCTCACAAATGATCTAGAATTGTAGGGAATATTAGATATACAATTCTAGAGTAAGCTGATTATTAAAAAGAGAAAGAGAAAGGGAGGGACACCAACTTTGGTTCAATAGGATGAGCTCTTGTTCTACAAAATGAATGCCCCTGTTGCAGGGAAAGAAATAAACGTTGAACTTTTTCATTCATTCGACCAACATTTACTGAGTGATTACTATGTGCCAGGTATAGTGAGGTGGCCTCTCCCTTCACTGTGTACCTAAGGAACAGTAAATCTGGTGACATAAAGCTAATAATAGCAGCTAACATTTAGTCAGAATATGCTATGTGCACAGGTGCGATCTAGTTACAATGCCAAGTATTTTACATACATTACCTCATTTAATCCTCAGAATAACCCATAGACATAGGTATATATTTCCCATGCTTTCCATTTGAGCAAACTGGTATTCACAGAGTTTGACCTAGCTGCTCAAAGTCACAGAGCAATTAAATATCAGAGTGAGAATCCAAAGTAGTCTTGTGTAATTCCAAAGTCCATACTTTTGGATCAACTCTTTTTTTTCCTATTATGGTTTCCTGGGCAGTGGGCCCCATGATTTTTCAAGGTAGTAATGACTAAATTTGAACACTATACTGACATGTGAATAGAGATGGCCAAGAACAGTCCACATGAAACTCGCTAGACGTAGGCTGCCAAATATAAAATACATTCTAAAGAGCCTGTGGTTTTTTGGGGGGTGGGGTAGAGTCAAGGGAGGGAAGAAAGGCAGGAAGGAGAGAAATTATAGAAGGCTAGGAAGAAATGTTTAGCAGTGATGGATACGTTCATTATCTTGATTGTGGTGATAATCTCATGGGTCTATTCACCTATCAAAACTTATCAAGTGTATTCTTGAAATATGCAAAGTTTATCGTACCTCAAAAAGGTTGTAAAAAAGAAGATAACACCTATGTAACAGTTGGCTATCACTGCCTAACAAACGACTCTTAAATTCAGTAGCTTGGAACAACAATCATCATTTTTAGATCTTATGTCACTGTGAGTTGTGGCTAGAACTTGGCTGATCTAGGCTGGGCTCAGCTGGGGCAGCTCTGTGCCAGCATCTCATCCTCCTTGTACCAATTAGGGCTAGCTGGGTATAAATTTCTCATGGTCATGGCAGAGGTACAAAAGGGCAATCAGAAACATGGGAGGATATTTATTGGCTTAGAACTGGCTTATTGTTACTTACATCCACATGTCATTTGTCAAAACCAAATCTATGACTGAGCTCAAAGTCAGAGGTGGGGAAATGTTCTTCCCACAGCGAGGCCGAGACGGGGGTGTAGATGCCGGGAGGGGTAAATCAGGGCCAATCATTTCATCTACCACACAACATCAGAAACTTGCGGTTTGAAAAGATGAAAAGATGGGATCTCAGAATCCAGAGACAGTTACCTGCTTTTCTAAAAGTCAGTGTTTGAGGACCTCTCTGGCCTCAAAGAAACAAGACCCAGAAATATCAGCCGAATATGAGAATGCTCATATTAGGGTATCTCTCTCCAAAGGAGTCACTGGTGTTCTCAGAAAAGTGACGGATTCCCCCGAGAGCTGGGACATAATACGGGAACACATGCAGGGGCAGAGCACAAGTCCATTTGGGGAAAGAGCACTAAAGTGTTATTGCCTTGGAAATGTGATGAGTAAAATGCATTATCAAAGGTAATTAAAACAACATGAAGGAAGCAACTTCCCTCGGTTAATTTATTCCAAGCAAGGAGAAAATCTCCGAACTAAATTTCGTGTTGGAACGTTTTAAGTCAGTTTGCCTTTCTTCAACTGCAGCTAATTTGTATAGTTTGGATTGTCCTGAAAGTTCTCATTGTCATCAGTGACTTAAAAATACTGCTACTGGGCAAAAGAAATCAATGATCTCTACATTGCAGGCTGAGTAATTACATAATAATGATTTGCATTAATGAAAAGACAAGTTGGTCCAGATCCAGATGTGCCAGTGACCACAGTTCCCTGCGACGTCTAAGCAGAATGCTGAGGTCGGAGAAATTTCGGCGTCAGTTGTGAGACAAAATGACTGGTTAAAAAGTCTTCCCTAATCAACATCACTTAATAGCTCTTTAATGACTGACTCATCATTTTTCTCCAAGTAAAAGTAAATTTAAATTTCAAAATAAAGCAAATTTTACTTATATCTTTGGCACAGAAGCAGATGTTTCCCTGACATGTGCACACAAGCTGTTGACTGTGACCTTGCAGGATAAAGCAGTTTTGAAAATTAGCTTTTGTCTCCCAATCTGGGGAAAACAATGCTGCAGTGAAGATTTAATAAAAAGTCATAGCTTCTCGCAGAAGCTTATTTCAGCAAAGTAAACTATTAATTAAAATAACAAATGTCAGCTGTTTTGGAGGCTGACAGTTAACACAACGCAGCATTTGCTTACCTTGACGTACAGGATGCATGGGACACTGGAAGGATCCATAATTCATTCTGGGTATGGCTCTCTCATGCCCTAATATAGTGATAACAGAGTGATAAATTAGCTCCCGTTCAGCAGTTTCGTTAGCAAAAGCACTTGGGGACTTGGGGAAAACCCATCTAGAGAGGGCCTTTTGGCAGGCTGAAGGAATACACACTTGAACAGCTTGAGTGAAAGTTTCGTGGCATTCCTGGGAAACTTGAGGACCAAGAAACACAGGTGGGGAAAATGTAAAACTAGGTGAGAGACAGAGTAAAAGCAGTGCATCACAATCTGCTTTTGGCCACAGTGGGGGAAAAAGTGATTAAGTGTGGGAAAGACTGTATCACCTCCAAGAGACTGGGGGAAAAAAGAGGTTGGGGGAAAAGAGAGGATCAGATTTCAGAGACAGAGGCTAGATCAGGGAGGGAGGGAAGGAAGGGAAATTGACAAACATCCTTCACCATCTCTGAAGTCAACAACTTAAGAGGTTTGGGGGCAGATGAGGCAGAAGTATGACATGTGAGGAAATGGGTTCCAAGCTGTTTCCTAATATGATTACATAGGTGAGAATAATAAATAGAAAAAGCTGCACTGACTCTACGAGGCATACTGGTGGGGAAGTCTGTTTCAGGGCTTTTTCACTGAGACAGCTCAGTGATACATTATACAATTAAAGAGAGAAGAAAAGTCCTTTTAGTTGGGGCACCCTGTAAAAATGTGTATGGAAAGCCTGAAGAGGTGACAAGTGGAAAGGGCAAGGTGACCTGGAGGAAAGGTCTGGGCAAAGCAGATTAGCAGGGCGGTGGGGGTGGTGTGGGCCTGGTGGGTGGTGCTGAGGGAAAAGCAGTTTACTATTCAGGTAGGTGCACTTAGGGACATGCAAATCGCTTCAAGTAAAAGTAGTTCTGCTACCTCTCTCCGTGTTGCAGAAAACGGAACAAAAGCATGTATCCCACAGTTCAGGTATTCCGTGCTTCTTTTTAAAAGAAAAGAAAAAAAACTTACTAAATAGGAACCAATTAAACCAGGAGCTGGCTGTGTGAGGTACCCGCTATTTTCTTTTACAAAACCTAGGACGGGCCAATGAGGGTTTCATCTTCTCCCCCATTTCTGGGACGGTTTTAATACGTTGTTACAGTGGAGACATCTACATTTTAAAGCTCACTTATTATCATTTCTACTGGAGTCAAAACTTAGTGCATCGTTAAGCATGATCCAGTCCACTGGTCCAAAATGAACCAATAACAATTAGAGTCCAGAACAACCCTCGTGCATCATTCCTGTTCCTCATTATTCTCTCGTTCCTCATTGGCTTGGGGACTTTAGCTAAGGTCGGGGCTGTAGATGGAAGGTATTTGGCATTCATAAAAGTGAAGAACATCACAGGCACATGAACATGGTCACAGACATGGGCTTCAATCAAGCTAGAAGCCTGCCCCAAAAGTAATGACAGGAATCGATACGCAAGGCACAAAGGAGGGTGAGCCAGTTTGGATGAAATCCTATCTGACCCTTTATGTAAAATACAAAACAAGCAGGATCTTTTCGAATGATCCAAGAGTCAGCAGCCTTCAACTCTGAGATTTCTTGTTGGCGGCCAGAATTCTTGGTACTGGGTAGTGCTCTTTGTTAAGTATGGCGGAGCTGGGCCCTGAGTGCTCTCTCGCAGGAGGCCTCCTCCAGACACCAATCACATGCAAGGGCTACAGAGCTACCTGCTAACCAGGGGTCCCCCAAGCAGGGAGCACAGATTTGCATCCGTTGTAAATCTGGCAGGGGCTTCATGCCCATCTCCAAAAAGGATCCTATCAGCCCACACCTCATGTAAGAAACCCCTCCACAGCATAGCTCTCCTTTTCTCGCTTTGCTTTTGCTAAAACACCGTGGAAGTTTTAAGGCAAGTTGGGTCTGGGCAGTGTTACTACAAACTCCCTGAGCACCAGAGAGAATCTGCATTCCCATACAAATCTACTGAAAGCAGCCTAAATCAAGAGCAGCCAGTATCGGATGATTTCTGCTTTCCCCCTTTCTTTTTCCCCTGCAAATGCTTCTGCAACACTAAGTTGTCCCATTTGATGGGCAATTTGCTTCTGTGCCGTGCTGCCATTAGCACTTGTCTCCAAAGCGCTTCTCCCTCAAGGGGCTTTTCCACCAGAGTTCAAATCTATGGCAAAGTGCTGGCTGCAACCGTAAGTTTAATGCTTGTGTAAGATATGCAAAAAGAAAAAAAAAAAGGTTGGAATACCATTGAAAAACTAGGACATGGATCTTTGCGTTGCATTTATTTAGGGAGGAAAACCGAATTCTGTCACTGCTGCAGTGTGTGGATACTTTACCTCTGGGTAATCGCTGAGGAATTAATGTGATTTAATAGCCACAACAATAAATATAGCCTTGACAAGGTGATTATCCCATAAGACTAGAATCATGATATAGCATAAATCAATACCAGCCTAAGTATGTCTCCGAAAGGGGTATATATTTCTACATTCACCGCTAGCTGTTGAACTAATTTTGGAATTAGGAGCTGTATGAAATGCAAAAGCTATTTTTCTAAGTGAAAAATTACAGAATATGTATGACGATCACTCAGAATATATATTGCTCATAAAACGAGTAGAAGGAAATGAGTAGGTGGGAGTAGTCAAACTTTTAAAGCTAGCTCAAGTTCATATCTCCGCTTCTGGGGGCATGCTGCTCTCACGCCAAACCGACCCAACTCAGCTGAGGCCCCTGACTGTCCTGTTTCTGCGCCGTCTCCCGCCTGTGGACCACCAGGCCATCTGAGAGACCTTTCTTGCAGGGACTAGCCCTCTCGGCCTATGCTACTTAGGCAAGTCAATTGATTCACTTGCTTGAGAGAGCTCCGCCTGGTGCAAAGGCCTCTTAGAGAGTCTCTGTGGCTGGAGTTGAGTCATACCGAAGAGGGTATTGATCAGGAGCAATCTGGCTTAGCTCTTCTGGGGACGTTTCCCCAGGGACACGGGCACTTCTCGATTTTTGAAGGTCAGTGTTAGCAACTCTCTGAGCTGTCCGCTAACGGAAGTAATCCCAGTTGAGCTGGCTTTTCTGGAAGCCTGGCTCTGTGCATTTCAACCACCCCCTCCCTCCAGGGAATCGGGTGGAAACTTACTTGCAGGCCAACTGCTCCCCAGCCTCGTCAGTCCTGTTCAGACACAGGGACCCCACCTTGCCCGGCTGCCGGTGCCCCGCCTCTGCCCAGCAGAATTACACTGGTGGGCGCCAGACCCCTCCCAACCTCCGCAGCAGCTCTTGCTTCTTAAAGAGGGCCCTAAAAAAACTATTTAAAGCCTTAATATATGAAGTGCCTTCTTTGAGAGCTGAGTTTCCCACTGCCAGATAAGTGCCGCCTTAACTACATTTTTGTGGAGTAGCTGCAGTAGCACTCGATAGTTGATTATGTTAATCCTTTAGGGATATTCGAGAAAATATCTGCAGATTCTTCCTATAGGAGAGTAATCAAGATTTGATTCAGGTATCAACCACCCGACAGGCTTTCTGACTTACATGTTCTCAGTGTGCCACATATTGTATTTTCACTTTTCAATATTGTACATTTTTCCTGTTTGCTCCCCCCTCCCGCAGTGCACACAAAGATTTCCTTAGTCGCAAAGGATTAAATAATTCACCTCTGAAGAATCCTTTTAAAGCATCAGTGCCTGTCTTGAAAATTGCTTCCCCTCCTTGCCTTTTTTTTCCCTTGCAGAACAAAGAAAAGTGTTAATCTTTTGATAATTGACTCTATTTTTACTGGAATTTCTCTTGTGATTATTTAATACATCTCCAGTCAATTTCAAACAGTATCTGTTTTCAGCATACATCTCTAACCAGAGACAAGTTGTCCAAGCAGGGTGCTGGGGAGGGCTGGTTTGGCGGAAACAAAACCCTAACACAATAATGAATGCAGCCCGAGCATACTGTTTGAAAATGAAATTGGCATTACTTATTTAGACAAAGAGACAAATGCACTTGTAGCTTCATTTACCACACAGAGCTCTCACAGAGACTGTCTGCAAAGGGACTGAGAACTTCCTACTCTGATAGGCATATCAGTAGGGATTTTATTTTGTGTCTTCCTGTAAATGCAGGAGAGCTCAGCTATTGATGACTTTAATTCTACAGGCACCGGTGGTTTGTAGTTAGCCTGAGAAATAACATTAAGCGAGCTGATCGAATGGGCCCCGAAAGGTTTAGCAGTGCTGCGATGGACTGGGGTACAGTGTGACTATGTGCACGTTCTGGAACCCCTTTCTTTTTCGCACCTCCCAACCCCTGCCATTCTTTACACAAATGCAGAAAATTCAACGGATGTACACTACTTCCTTCATTATTTAGGCTAATGCCGCACCGTCCATTCAGTCCATGCTGTCGAGGTTGTGAAAATCTGTATTAACACATGGGTTAAATGGAAAAATATTTATTTAATGTTTTTGTTTACTCTTCCTCCTGCTCCTGACCCTGGGAAACACGCAGAGACAGGAGAGGCCCCAGCCGGGTTCTGTCTGGCTCCTTCCTGGGTTAATCACATTTCACACATCCCCATTTCTGGCAGATGCAGCACCTGACCTCCCCTTTGTCCCTCTCTGGATGAAAGTGTGAGGCTCCGTAATTTCCCTCAGGCACAAGAACAGTTTGCTTTCCTGCTGGAGGTGAAACTGACTCCCTGAGAAGGCACAGCTGGGGCTTTTATCTCCCCTCCAGCCAGTACCCAGCGGCTGATCTCTCTCACTTTGCATGAAAATAAGGCTGAGGTTAGAGCTGCTTAATTTGGCTCTTCACAAAGTCTGGGGCAGGGGTGGGGGTGAGATGAACCTTGGGGGCTTGGTTCACAGTGTAGGAATTAGTCTGGGAAGGGAGCCCGCTCCTCGGGAAGGAGGTGGCGGTGCTCCCGCCAGGGGCCGCGCTGTGCCGCTAACGCCACTGCAGCAAATGGAACGTGCTTTGCGGGAGTGAAAAGTGTTGGCACAGCTGTGAGAGCTGCAGGAACTGCCTTAAGGGTGGGAGGTGGAAGGGACAGGTCTGTGACAGCAACTTGCGGAGCACAACCGATCAGGAGCTCACTTACAAGGGCACTGCTCACCCTGGACAGCTCGGTGATTTATCGGAGAGGCATTTCTCTCCCTTCTTCCTTCCCACTGTTTTAAACACTCGGTAGGCTGGCTGACCCTTGCTCTCCACGGGTTGGCCTGCTGCGAAGTCAGTAGCCGCTCTCTGTGGGACTGAAGTCAGCAGATCCATTAGGTTGACTAATGGTGATGGAAGGATCTGTGGCCATTGGGTTAGGGTGACATTTATATTTGGACACCCTATTATTACTGGCAGGCCCCCGGGTTGCTTGCAAAATGTTCTGGGAGCTGGGGCTGTGGAACACCTCCCTGCGAGGGTGGCAGGGGTGAGAGACGAGCCGTGACAGGGAATGCGCCCAAGTGGCAGCGTCGCGTTGGAGGCTGTGCCGAGTGGCAGCCGCTCGCAGACGCCTGGCAGTGGAAGGCCGTGTCCTAAGGTGTTCTGCCGACATCCACCAGAGCAGCTGGCGCCTGGTGGAAGGCAGATGGTGTTGGATCCCCCAAGTGTCGCTGTCTAGCAAGATGCCATGTCCACTGATTAAAAATAATTAAACATTCCTTCCTCCAGTGAAGGAGAATGGCACGCACGCCAGGCAGGGAGGTTGACAATGGCATTACGCAGCAAGACATGGCAGCAGCAGTGAGCGCCCAGGGTAGCAGGTGCGCCTGGCTTGGAGAAGGTGGAGTGGGAGTGGGGCGCTGGTTGAACAGTGACAGCAGGAAGAGTTTAGTGAGGATGCATATGCATGAGGGATGCATGAATAGGATCATATTGGATGACTTTCTACTGCTCAGCTAGTTTATGGAGAACACTTTCTAATTTCTAAATGGAAATAACAAATTTGATGTTCATGACCTAATCAATGCGCTGATCACCTGGTATGTGTCTCCGGGCCAGGTGCTTCTCGAACAGAATATACTACTAGATGACAGTGTCCATAGCCTCGTCATTCTTACTTTAACTGAATCTACTAACTTCGTTTCTCCATCCATGTTTTTTCTTCTGCAGGAAGAGAGGCCTGGAAAGTTTGACAAAAGGGTCAATGATTCAGCTGTATTCTTGTGAATGAGATGGTTTTTCAAATCTACCCGGGCTATAAATATCCCTACCCTGCCGTCTTCCCCTACCACATCTCATCTGCGTACAGGCTCTTTCTTCCCTTTTGTGGGTAAGCTCCTGAATGTTCTCAGGAAGCGACTGAAAAGGCAGGTCGGTTTACCGTTGTATTTGTCAGTTATTTTGAATTTGTAAATGGCTGATTTCTTTTCCCAAGCTTCGAAGACATAGGAAAGATTTTTTTTTTATAAATTTTTTTTAACGTTTATTTATTTTTGAGACAGAGAGAGACAGAGCATGAATGGCGGAGGGTCAGAGAGAGGGAGACACAGAATCCGATACAGGCTCCAGGCTCTGAGCTGTCAGCACAGAGCCTGACGCGGGGCTCGAACTCATGGACTGCGAGATCGTGACCTGAGCCGAAGTCGGCCGCTCAACCGACTGAGCCACCCAGGCGCCCCAACATAGGAAAGATTTCAATTTGGACTGAATGAGTTTGATTTCAGGCCAATGGGCACGTTCTAAGTTCCCACTGGCTCTAAAAGGAAGTTTCTCTTCTTATTTGTATTTGAAACGATCAGTATTTGGTAAGTATCTATTGTATGGGCATTACGTGCCACTCCATTGTGAGAGGTGAGTTGCACGAACAGTGTAACATGTATATGAAGCCAGAGTAAATTCTTGTAAAACCAACATCACTCAGCCCGGGGGGTGGGGAGACTGAGGAGTTTGGGATTGAAGGGGTGATCACAAGATGATAGTGTTACTTAGGGAAGTGAGGTATAAATTGGCTCTTGAAATCTGGGTTTGCACACATATTTGTGGTAAAGAATAGGAGAATTTCCTAAGAGAGATTTCAGCAAAGGCAGAAAGAAAGGAATGAGTGAACCAGAAGTTCGACTTGGCTAATGGAGGGAGTCCACATTTGTTAAAGGAGACCAGGAAAAGAGTACTTCCTTGAATATTATCCAAGTAAGGACAGCTGTCTACCCAATAAGGCATCCTTACAGTGTTCTGTAAGGACTGAGGGAGAGATGCTGGAATGTTGACATCTCAGAATTCCCTTGGGGTGGATTCTTCTTGGCTCTTTCAATACCCATTCTTAACGGTTTCCTAGCTTGAGTCTTACCTCACAGTTACTTGGAAAACTAAAACTTACATTTCTCCAAGTCCTTTGTAGCTAAGGTTTTCTGCATGCTCTAACTAGTGCTGAATTCGTGGGACTTAGAAATGGAGATGAGCTCCATGAGGCAGCAGATGCCGGAGGTAAGCCCCAGTCACCAGGTAAGCCCAATGACAGGGGTATCTGGTTCTTCAGGGAAGCCTGGGTAGAATTTCTAGAGTTACTCTGGAGTGACTAAGCAGCAGGTGCCAAGCAGCAGGTCTGGCAGCAGTGGTGTTTCTCTAGAACAGTCCTTAGTGATTTGATATTTTTCTAAGCTGCACTGTTCCTGGTGGTAAATCTTCTAAGCATGGTTTTCTGGTTCTAATTGAGATTTTATAAGCTATCTGATACCTTTTACTAAACTTTTTTTTTTTAAACCTTAAATTAGGTAGCTATTGCCCATAAGAATACTGATTATTATAATTTCCTTATGAGTGTTCCTTCTACATGGTTCTAGGTAAATGAGGAAATATTAGGTACATATAAGTGACCCATGTGACATCCCACCCCACCTTGGACACAACTGATTGGACCAGGGAAAGGCATCTGACCCAAAGAGCAAATTGATTGGTTGATTAGTAGCCAAAGGGGTGGCCTTAAAAGAGACATTTGCCATATAGAGCCAATAATTAGAAACTAGACCAACCAGATCTTCTTTATCAAGAGTTTGAACTGCAAATACCTAAAAAGTCAGCTGACAGGGAAGAAAATATAAAAGTCTTATAGAAAAGGATGTAGCCATGTATAACAAGAAGCCACAGGCACATACAGAACATAGTGCTCTTTGGTTAATAGTAGCAAGATTAGCAAAATAATGTTCACGGTTTTTAAGAGTATGTCAAACACGGTGCCTGCTATACCTAACCACCCCTTCTAGATGACTCTACCTCATTCATAGCCTCCTGCTTCAGGAAGCAGGGCTAGTCTTTTTTGTTTGTTTGTTTGTTTTGTTCAAAGACAGCCATGAAATTGGACCAGGGGCCCATCTGCAGGTTTGCAGGTGATTTATGGGATCACTGGTTTGAGGTAATATTAGCCAAACCAATCAGACCAGTTTATTTTGGGTTGGGTTGGCAAGACAGGAATGAGATGAGAACAGAGCAGACATGAAGAAAACGCAGAGATACATGAGAAAGAGAGAGAGCGAATGAATGAAGCTGATCCTAAGCAGCCTCTGTCTGGCATGGCTTTTCCATCCCAGTCCACGTACATCTCTAGGACAGCCCCTTTGCTGAAGGTGGTATCAGGGAGCCTACTTGTCCAGCCCAACGGGGTTTCTGAGCACATGGCCACAGCCAGAATGAGGCTGATTTGCAGAAGGGCACTGGATCCTAACTAACCTTCCAGCCTCCAAACTCTCCTGGTTCAGCAAGACCAGCTCCATTATGCTTTCTGCCACCCTGCTGGTTTAGTTTTCTAAGTTTTTGGTTGTTGTTGTTGTTGTCTAGGCCTGGCTACCCAACTGAGATGGGTACCCCCTGTTACTATGAAAATACCTGAGGTTATGCTCCCATCTCACCCACAGCACTTAAGATACCTTGAGAGCCTATTTCTTGCATCCTAATGAGCCCAGATAACATAGCACATTCAACTTAAAAAAAAAAAAAAGACCATTGTTCTGCTTTGCTGTCTTAGAAATTTCAGAAGTGGAAAAAAGAACAAAGGCAGACATCCTTGACTTGGATTTAGAAAAATCTGAAATGATTTGATTTTAATTCTTCTGCATTTAAATGGAGGTGAATAACCTTTGGAAACAGAATGTTGCCCAACTGATATGTGGCCCACCGCTTAAGTCCCCCTTTAAATGTAGCACTTGATTACCACGCCTACTGAATAAGAGCTCACAACTAACATTATCATCAATAGAAGCCACACGAGCAGATCTCAACACAAGAGTGGAAACGTACCCTTAAATTAAACTATTTTGGCCTCTTTGAAAGTCAAACCATTTTTAGAAAGTTCCTTCTGAGGCCTCATTATTATTATGACTAGTACTAATTTATACATATGTAATGCACTCTGCTTTACTGTATTCCGAACATTATATTTCAGAATAATTTTACCCACCCGGAGAGAAGCACAATAGCTATTCCATAGCACTCAACAATGTCTCAGGCCTGGCAGTGAACAGAGGAAATGGCTGTAAATATGCCATTTACAACGGAGAGGTGGAACATTCTCTCAAAGAGAGCTTGGCTTTGATGGGTGGTACAAGCTATTTGGGAGGATTGTATTTCTTCATCTGCACCTGTCATTCATCCTGGTCTAGTTGGGTGCAGAAAGACACCCATCAGCGATTTTTGACTTTGGCTGAACACTCAAATCTCCTGGGGAATTTTATAAAATATCTATGCCTAGGTCTCAGTCTGACCAACTGGAACTATCTCTGCAGGTAAGGCCAGCGCTTAAGTATTTTCAACTTCACAGATTACTCCAGTGGACAAGTGAATTTGAGAACCACTGATCTACAACACTGATTTTCAAATTTTGGTTTTCATCATAATCACTGGGGAAGATCCTACCCATACTTACTGAATCACATGATTCTGATGCACAATAAAGTTTGCAAACCACACACTTACACAGAAAGAATTTGGTTCTTTCTGTCTCAAGGCTTCTGCTCCCCTCTCTCCCCCAAATCCTGCCCCAGTCCTGGCAACAGCTACCATTATATATCCTGGTTAAAATGCAATAATCTTAATTGGAGTAATAACATATCAAACTAATCAGCCATCATGAGAATATTCTTAGCGGAGTGCAGAGCCCTGAAGGAATGAACAAAGGATGGGTAAATTTTGCAGATAATAAGAGAATTCTAATGCTCTGTGGTCCTCACTTCATCAGGTTCAAAACACATCCAGCAATCACTGTTCTCCATAATCAAACACCGAGTCATGGCTCTTTATTTTTTTCCTGGCAAAAATAGAAAAAATATTTGTTATTTCTTAAGGGATTACTCCAATACTGGTATTATCTCTATTCTTACCATAACCTCATTAGGTGTGTATAATTATTTTCAATACCCAGATGAGAAATCTGAATTTCAGAGAAATTAAGTACTTGTCTAAAGGCCTATTACTATTGAAGATCAGACCTCAAGCCCCTACACCAAGCTGTTCTCTTGACTTCCATATTATCTTGCATCTGGCGGATAGTATAAACAGAGAAGAAATCTGGGTTCAAATCCTTGAAGGGCTGCCATGCAGAGGGAGCAGAACTAGGCTGTGCTGTTACAGAGAATAGAATATGGCTCAGTAGGTAGAAGTCAAGAGAGACATGTTTTGCCTTAATCTATTATAATTAATATCAATTAAAGTATTAATGATTGCTATTTCTTGAACACTTTGTGTTCAGCGCTGAATATTAAATTAGTGCATCTCACCTGAGACTCACAACAACCTCATGCTAACAGAGGTACTATTATTAACCTTATTTTGTAGGTCAGGGAACTGAGTCTCAGAGAAATTAAAGAAGTCATTGGTGGCTGTCATGGCAGAATCAGATGTAACATGAAAGAGAAAAGGAGTTCGATCCAAGAACCTCAAATCACTTAGGACAGGAGTTCAGAGTTACCGCCAACGTACGCCACACGCTTGGACTTGATTATCATGTCACGTTCACAAATGAAGATTTTCCTTATGATTCAGGATCCCCATCATAATGGGCAAAGGAAGTTCTGTTGCTTCATTAGTAACCTGGCGCTGTGTGTGGTGGAGATATCCCATCGGTAGAGAGTCCAGCAGCCTTCAGGAAATTCAGCGAGCGGAGCGTTCCAGGAAGGGTTACCCCCATTCATGTTCACACTGGGACACACGGTGTCATTCCGTGCACTGAGGGGCAGGCAGAGCAGGAAACTTCATGGTGAGATCTAAGGGGCATGGAATCTGTACCTGCCCTCCTCTCTCATCTTAAAATGTGTCTCTGTCATCTTGCCACAGAGGCTTCCAATCTGTTCACTCAGGGCTCTCCAAACTTTTCTGAGAGTACACCTAAAACTATGGGTAATGAGTGGCTCTCAGTGACTGCCTAAGATAAGATATTTTCCAAAACCCAGTGTTTTAAAAAGTTTCTTATGAATCTTCTTCTGCATATCTACATGTGATTTATTATGAAAAAAAGTTCTTTTCTGCTATTTTTGAGTAAAACATATCTGTCAACATCTATGTCATGTTTAGTTTGTGATGAGTGTACCGTTGATAGGTCAAAGCTTAACTTGGACACAGCATGGCTACTGTTTAAGATACCGTGTCTCCCTGAATATTCTGTGAAAATGTTAAGTTTCTGGAGGAGATGCCCTAGTAAGCCCTTAACACCTTAGCCTAAATCTACTTTCATTTTTCTTTAAAAAAATTTTTTTTAAAACATTTATTTATTTTTTAGACAGAGAGAGACAGAGCATAAATGGGGGAGGGTCAGAGAGAGAGGGAGACACAGAATCCGAAACAGGCTCCAGGCTCTGAGCTGTCAGCACAGAGCCCAATGGGGGGCTTGAACTCACGGACCGCAAGATCATGACCTGAGCCAAAGTCGGACGCTCAACCAAGCCACCCAGGAGCCCCTCTACTTTCATTTTTCTAAGGTAATTTTTATATTTGTCAAAATATTGCATACATATCACTAAAGATACTAACTACTAAGAAGATCCCTAGCCCCTCTTTGCCATGGGTTTTTTCCTAGACATCATTGATTCTACTAAATAAAGACCTCTTGGAATTATTTCCCTTTAAATGGGGGTAGCTCCACATTCTGGACAGTCCTGAATTCTGTTTTATCCCAGTGTAAATTATTATCATTATTTCACTCCAAAGTATCTTGATTTGGACCTAAAATTACATGGTCGCTGTACCCACCCAGAGGCTACCTAGCAGTTACCTCCGTGTGTTTAAATTTATGGTTATGTCCTTGTTTCTTCATATTGCGTCTAATTTAGACATTTCCCACTGACTTCCTGCTCTCATGATTATTTTGCTCACATATACCTCCATATCTTCTCCTCACTTCCTCTGAATAAATACATTGCTCTTTAGTTCCTCTGCTCATTAACTTTGTAACTCTATTTCTTGTTCCATTTATTATAGATAATTTCTCTTGAGTTCCTAGTTTTTATGATAAAGGTATTAGCCCCTCCACACTTCTCTTTACCTGTCTTCCCTTTTTCTTTTACCTTTACATCCTCAAAGTTGGTAGCATTTACATTCTGTCCTATAATCAAAAATTAATCCTGTGCCTAACCTATAGGATGACTCTGAATGTTGAAGATCAGTGGTAGCATTTATGCTATTATCCATGTATTTATTCACTACTAAATAATAAAACAATGTGCTATAATTTCAGGCTTTTTTTTCCCCAATGACTTTCTGTCTGCTTCAGAATTTCCCCTCTTGTATTCTCTGCCTTTACTTTTAAATTCTTTCAATGTCTCCAATGTACCATCTATTCTATGAAGTCATCCCTCTCCTCAGAGTCCTCCCTTCTGGAACTATCTGTCCTCCTGCTCCAGTCTGGACTTAGTGCTCACCAGATCTGCTATAAAACCATCATCCTGAGATTTGGCTTCCCGGCACTTCTGGTTTCAATGCAACATTCCTCAGATTCTATGTCTCCCTCCTTCTTGGTTTACTCTCTTTTTCCAGTGGGCATTTTGATGGCCACACAAACATTTGTTTCATCCACCTCCATTGTGCAACAGCCATACAGTCTGAGAAGGATTGCCCTCAATACCAGTTTCAGAGGTTGGCCCTAATGGCTTTAAGCCAATCAGGATAAGCTCATCCCTCTTGGTCACAATGACAGTTTCAAGCTGGGCTGAGGGAGTGGGGATCTCTAGGCTTCTGGAATGTCCTGCCTGATAGGAGTGTCTCTGGCCACCAGGCAGCCTGAGAATGTGATTTATGATTTATGATGGGGGCTTTGGGTCATGTGGTATCATTTCCTACCTCTGAAGGGACTAGAAATCAGCCTGACCTCTGGACGGGCAGGAGAATAAGGGTCAACCATATAGGCAGTATGTGGTCAAGCCCCAATAAAGTCTGGACATCAAAGGCTTGGATGAGCTTCTCTGATTGAATGGCAATATCCTGTACATTGTTATACATCATAGCCAGAAAGAGTTAACACTCTCCTTAACTCCATGGGGAGAGGATAAGTGGAAGCTCTACAGTTGGTATTTCCCCTGGACTCCGCCCTATGCATCTCTTCCCTTGGCTGGTCGTAATCTGTAACCCTTTCTTGTTTTAAACATAATAAATGGTAACCATGAGTATCACAGCTTTTAATGAGTTCTGTGAGTTCTTCTAGTGAATTCTTGAAACCGAGGGATTTTGAGAATCTCCCCAGTTTGCACTTGGTGTCAAAAGTAAGGGAGTCTGAGGGACTAACTTTACAGTTGGCTAAACTCCTGCAGGTGGTGAGGACAGCTTTGGAGACTATGCCCCCAAATTCTCCTCAGGATTTAACCTAATCAGGCTATGCATTCCCCTGGACGCAAAGGTGGCCTAAACAGTGTAAAGCTCATGATTTTAGTACAATGTTTGAAGCAAATCATATTCCCTCTTCTCCTGGATATTACTGAAGTATCATGTGGCCACCAATGCTACTGCAGGCATATTATGATCTTCTTTTGACAGCAAAGGAAACTGAGGCACAAGGAGGTTAAATCATTTTCCCAAAAGCACAAGTTATTCATCATAATCAAATTTGAACACAACAGCTGGTTCCAGAGTCAGGGCTCATTTTGTCATTCTTCTGGGCTACTGCTCAATGGCTAACATGTCTTTACTCTTTGCTTTTGCTTTAAATCCAGTTACTGATGGAAAGTCTAAGGCCAGTCTGGTGGTTGTTCCTTTACCAATGTTACTTCTTGCTTCCAATCTCTACTCCTTAGGATATTCTCTTTATTGTCGATATTCTGAAATTCCACGATAAATTGTTTAAAATTTTTTTAACATGTATTTATTTTTGAGAGAGAGAGAGGGAGACAGAGTGCGAGTGGGGAGGAGCAGAGAGAGGGAGGGAGACCCAGAATCTGAAATAGGCTCCAGGCTCTGAGCTGTCAGCCCAGAGCCCAATGTGGGGCTTGAACTCAGAATGGTGAGATCATGACTTAAGCCCAAGTTGGATGCTTATTAACTGACTGAGCCACCCAGGCGCTGCTCACAATAAATTGGTTAATTATGGGTCTCTTTTTTCAGCAACTTCGGTCATTATTTACAAAATCCTTCGAATTGGAAGATTCATATCCCTCTTCAACTGTAGGAAATCATTTTTGTTCTTTTCACTGAAGTTTTTGCCCTCACTGTTTCTCACATCTTTCTAGAATTCTTATTAATCACATATGGAATCTACCAAGCCTCTTACATCTCTTACCTTTTATCATGTTGTCTGTTTGTGTTTTGATTTATTTTAATCCCAGAAATACTCAGTGAGCACCTTACTTCTGAGTGAGGGGCACAGAAAATGGGCAAGTAAGCAAATAATCTGATTTAGAAAGAGGTAACTATATAAAGAAAATAAACCACAATATTTGGGGTCACTTGTATTTTTGTTTTATCGACTGAGATTTCCTATGCTTTATCCATTTCTCTATGGAATGTTTAAAAAATTTTTTTAATGTTTATTTTTGAGAGAGAAAGGCAGAGTATGAGCAGGAGAGGGACAGAGAGAGAGAGAGAGAGAGAGAGAGATACACAGAATCGGAAGCAGGATCCAGTCTCCAAGCTGTCAAGCACAGAGCCCGACGTAGGGCTCAGGCCCATGAACCGTGAGATCATGACCTGAGCCAAAGTTGGACGCTTATCCAACTGAGCCACCCAGGCGCCCCTGGAATGTTTAACTTTTGACAATGATAGTTTCGTTTCCAAAAGTTCCTTCCTGTTCTTTTTCAAAGACGCCTCTTTTTGTTTTATAAATGTAGTGGTTTCTTACATGTCATGGCATCTCATGATGTCATATCTCTAAGGATAACAAGATATTGTGAAACGTCTTTTTAATTTCTAAATAATTCCTAGTTATTCTACTTTTCTCCCTTCCTATTTTTCTTATTGTGGTATTTCTCTTTCATATTTCTGGCTTTTCTCAAATGTCTTGGCTTTCCATTTATATTTAAGAATGAGGCTGCAGAGAGGTTATCTGGGAGCCCCGTGGATGTGGTCATGGATTGTCAACTGGCAGGCCATAGTATAAAGGAAGCATGAGTACTAAGATGCCCAAGAATTTTATCTGGGATGTTGGAACGTATGTCATAAACCTTGTCTTTTCAAATGATGCGTTCAATTTATTTTAAGAATGTCCCTCTAGTTTTATTAAGACTGAGATATAATCTTGTGGTTTTGGATCATCTTGTATACACAGGTGAGGAAGGGACATCAGGGGTGGTTCCATTCCAAATTAACCCCCATTCTCTAACTCTCTTTTCACTCCTGCCCTCAATTGCAAAGACTGCCTTTGCACATCAGGCCTAATAAGGATTCTGCTAGGCAGGTGGGCCATCTCTTTGTTGTACCTCTGACATCAGGGAACCACAGCTTCTTCCACTCTGTTTCAAAATTTCCAGCTTCTAGAATATTTGAAAAAACTCTCATCTTTTTATGGCCTCCCACTTTTGTTATTTTTTTCCTTGACTGCAAGTGTATTGGGATTTTAGAAGTGATAGGATAAAAATGTAGCTGTTCAGCTTACCATCAAATTCTCATAAATATTTTTAGAAGGTGGTATTATAAGGGTGGGTTTTAAGTCCTGGGAGAGAGGAGCTCTTGATGGGGAAAAAAAAAAAAGAAAAAACCTAGAAAGATCTGAAGAAATACTGTTCCTGGGAAGGAAAAGCTGGGTTTGAGGGGCTTCATGGTTCTCAAGGAGCCATTTGTTATGGACTGAATTGTGCCCCTTTAAATTTGTGTGTTGAAGCTCTAACTCTCAATGTGACTATCACTAGATAGGGTCTTTAGGGGATAATTAAAGTTAAATGAGACTATGGGGGGGGGGTCATACTCTGATAGGACTATAGAAAAAGAAGAAGAGTAAGAGGAGGAGGAGGAAGAAGAGAAGGAGAGGAGGAAGGACTCTTTCACCACCATGTAAGGACACAGTGAGAAGGTAACTATCTGCACACCAACAAGAGAACCCTCACCAGGGATCCAATCAGATAGCACCTTGATCTTGGACTTCCCATCCTTCAGAACCACAAGAAAATACATTCTGTCGTTTAAGCCACCCAGACTATGAAGTTTTGTTATAGCAGCCTGAGTTGATGAATACATCAGTGATAAGCACAAAGTTCTAGGAAGAAGGCACAAGAGAAGTTGTTGACATATTTATTGAGGTTCAAGGTACTCTTAATGAAACAGCCAGGAGACCTGGCTCCACAATTAACCTGCATGGCATGGGCAAAATCGCTTAACCCACCAGTCACAATTTTCTAATCTAGAGAGTGAAGCTAATAATTTCTCTCCTGTGAGTCTTGGTGTGAGTATTAAATCTGTTGTGTTTTATAATAATCATTTATTGTACCTAACTACTTATTCACAGTTGGCTTCCATGACTGATCTGTAACAGACTTGACAGTTGAGTTTGTGAGCTAGAAAGCACGGACATGTATTAATGAACAAGGCCAGCATGGTGCTTGGCACTCAGTAGGTACTCACTAAATTCAAATGTAAAGTCTGGTAAAACTAGGTGGTTATGAAAGTTTGCGGCTTTATCATGGCGATTTACCACCAAGTAGGCTCATGGAATTCATGGAAGCAACCATTCTTTGGAAGGGTTGAAGGTCCTGCTGCTTGCACTTGGCCAGTCCAAGACAGCACTTCTGGCCTCACCACTGCTAAGTATCTTAACTCAGCTTTCTACATTGCTGGGAACCCCTATCTCTATCTATATTTAGCATCTTTATATTTAATACTTTTAATCAAAGTGATCTAGTTAACCCTTATGTCTTTCTTTCTAGACTGAGATCTTCTCAAGGGTGTGGACTCTAAATTATTTTTATTCCCAGTGTGTAGCCCCATAGCCCATCCAACAATAGGCACTCAATATATATTTGATTCACTGGAAATTCTTATCTCAGAGACATCAGGACTTCTGCTTTCAGCAGCTTGTTCTTTAGAACTGTTTGAGGTCCTTCCATGCTTGTCCATCTTTCTGTATATCTCTAGGACAATAGGTTTCATTTCCAGTTGCATTGACCTAAATGCGATCAGACTGTGTGACTCCAGGGCCATGTTGCTGCCATTTTTAACTTTATATTTGATGTGAATTATGGCACAATGGTGGATTCTGTTGAGACTGTTGACGAAGCTATACGTATCATGTGTGGCAGCATCTGCTCCCATTACCATAGACCACAATGAACATAACTGCTATGCAACTGACCTTTAATCTGAGTCTGGAGATGAAAGCTTTGTTGACACTATGCTTTGTCAGCCATTCTCCCAAAGAACATCCTGGCCTATTGATACCTTTTCCTACTTTGAATATAACACGTAATCTGTCATTGTTCTCTCAAGGAAGTGAAAGTGGAAGCCATACTCAATTCTCCATTTCTAAGAGCAATATTGGGATTTTTTAGTGTTAAGTGATGTTAGATCACTTATTTCTTAGATAATTAGAGCATGGCACTTTATAGAATCTGCAAGCTGGTTTAGAATTGACTAGTTTGTCTCTGGTGTTTATGATTTCAGAACTTAACAGATAACTGTAATAAACAAACTCTTTCATTTGCCTTCCTTTGTTCAGCAAACATTTATAAAGAACCTTCTGTGTCAGGTAAAGTATGAACTTCTGGCCTTCTTAAACTCACCTTTTAGCTGGGGATGTTCTCAAGCTATTAAGCTGAAAAAAAATACAAAAACATTTGGCTACTTCTAACATTAGGTCTCATATTGTTTTCTGGGTAGTAATACTATCTATTGTACAGAAGCATATCTGTATAAGTATATATCTGCACATTTATGTTCGTATATATTGCTAATACTAATATCTTCAAAAAGTACATGGTGTTTTTTTTTTTTGATTGATAAAGCACTTAAGCATTTTTTTAATATATATTTTTTTAACGTTTATTTATTTTTGAGACAGAGAGAGGCAGAGCATGAATGGGGGAGGGGCAGAGAGAGAGGGAGACACAGAATCGGAAGCAGGCTCCAGGCTCTGGGCCATCATCAGCCCAGAGCCCGACGCGGGGCTCGAACTCACAGACCGTGAGATCGTGACCTGAGCTGAAGTCAGACGCTTAACCGACTGAGCCACCCAGGCGCCCCAATAGAGCACTTAAGCATTTTTTTAAACCAACCCAATTTCAGTAACTCTGGGAAGTATTCAGGATGCATGGCATTTCCACGTGACTAAAATGGGTTTCAGACTAGATAGTAAATTGCCCAAGGGTATAGCACCAGTAAGTGGCAGAGATGTGCTAGGTTGATTATTAAGGTGATCTTCTTTTTACTTGAGGCCTTTGCCCTCAAGCACTTGATGGTTTAGATGTTATTTAAGACACGCATGCACACACACTAATGAGTTAAGCACTGCTTGGCAGTATGTGATTACATGCCCATTGTAAAATAAATGCAACATCTTCAGAGACAAAGCAGAGTGGCCCCGGCTGGAATAATTGAAGAGCTTCATGGAGAAATGGTAGATCTTGAAGAAAATATATACTCAGGGGTGAGGAAATAAAATTGGTTAACTCACTTGAGAAGAGAAAGTACAGTCTTGAATATCAGGCTGAGAACTACAGAGCTTTATTCTGTAACTAGCAGTAATACTAGTAAAGGTATTTGAATAGATAAGTAGCTTGTCACAATACATAGCTTCTCTGCGACAATCTGCAGAAAGGATGAGAGTAAGAAGATTCTGGAGATTTTGAGTTTTGTTGTATTGGAGAGTGGTGACAATACTGTGCTGTCTAGTTCTTAACCTTTCTATCTTCCTTTGATCCACAATTGGGACCATTTGGGGCCTGCTCTGTCTGATGAGCCCTGCCTGGCTCCGGTGAAAGGGTGCGTTTTGGGTCTCCACCTTTTGAGTGTATTCATTCCTGGTCAGTGAACCAGAGTGAGCCTGTCTCAGCCTGAAATATGCCTGTGCCATGGACTTTGTCCATAAATACTAAGACAGCTCAAGTCTCAGTGTCTTGATGAGACGCTCTAAGAATCCAGGCTAATTTACTAGCTGATAGATTCTTAATCTATCACTACTGACAAATATGACAGGTACACAAGCTTGAACATATTTTTGGTGGGTCTTTATTAAAATGAATCCTAGCAGGATCTCTTTAAAATTTAATATTGCAGGATTTCCCCCATATTACTTCAGTCAGCTTAATTTTCTTTTTTCTTCTTAAAGATAACAATCCAATATTCTCAAATACTGGGAGCATTTGTGTTGTACTTATTTGCTAAAGAACAATATGAGTATATATTTAAGTAAGCCCTGTCAGCTCTTCTTGGAAGCTTAGTCAGCCGAGATCATTTGTACCATATGGAGATGCGGCAAGGAGAGGGGCCCTCAAGTAAACAATTGCAGTGTTACAATCTTGGGTGATGAGGGTTGAACTTCACTCACGTAAGGCCTGTCTAGGGGCTCTAGAAAAGGGAATAATGTTAGTTTACATGGGGAGGGGTTGTGGTTAATAGAGGACCACTGACAGGTGTGTCATGGGGCAATAGTGTTATCAGATTGGATTTTAGAAATGACTATGGGTTGTGTGGATGAGGAAGTAAAGAAGGGTAAGAGGGAAAGGGTCCTGGAAACAGGAGACCAGTCAGGGGCTGTATTAGGGTTCTCCAGAGAAACAGAACCAATAGGAGGTGTATGTGCAGATGTGTGTGTGTGTGTGTGTGTGTGTGTGTGTGTGTGCACGCATGCGCATGTGTCCGTGCATGCAGGTGAGCCTGGCAAGCTGGAAACTCAGGGAAGAGTTGATGTTGCAGCTTGAGTCCAAAGGCAGTCTGGAGGCAGAATTCCTTCTTCTTTGGGGGACTTCAGTCTTCTTTCTCTTAAGGCCTGACTCTCTTAAGACTGATTAGCCTACCCGCCCCCCGCATTGTGGAGGTTAATCTGCTTAATCAAAGAATACTGATATGAATGTTAACCTCATCTAAAAAATAGCTTCACAGCAACATCCAGACTGGTGTTCAGCAAACAACGGGGTACCATAACCTAGCTACATGACACAAAAAATTAACCATCGTAGCAGAGAGTGAAACGTTATCCTCCAGATGGGAGAAGGATCATACCAGAATTTAACTGGATGGACTTGTTGAGCAATTGGATGAAAGTTGTGAGAGAGCAGTCTGAACATCTGGGGAATGGATCCCATCCTGCCAATTTATCCGTAGAGATGATCCCTTCCCCCTTCCTCCTTAGTTCCCTAATTCTATCCATTTATTGAGCAACAATGTGCCTGGCACTCTGCTGGGAACCGGAGACACATGTTGATAGAACACATTGCTTACCTTAAAAGGTCTTGTAGTCTATCCATAGCTCTGCATTGCAGCTTTGCAGACCAGACTAAGAGCCACTTCATACATTTAGCCATTCCTCCTGCCACTCAGGCCGTTACTGGAAATGAGGGCAAGCATGCATGGTCAAAACAAAACAAAACAAAAACCAAGCAAACCAAAAGCAATGCAATCTTGTTTAGACTACTTCTAGTACCTTTCTGTATATGTGGGTGATGGTGGAGTCCGCTTTGCTCTATTAGCAAGTTGGTCACAGACTCATCAGTCCTGCAGAGAAGACTAGTGTGGCAACTGATCCACCTATGCCTCCTCACTCCTGATGAACAAACCGGCTTGCTCACTGAAACGAAGGTCATGCTGTAGGGTTCTATGCATTTCCTGCAAAAATGGAATCTCCACAAATTCTTTTGTCCTGGTCCCTAAGAGGCTTATAGAAGTTGCAATCAGAATGACAAGAATAAGAGTTAGGAGGAAAAAAAACAACAACAAAAGATTCTTTGGGGAAAGATATACTTTAAAACGTTTAGTATAATGTTATATGGGATTCCACATCTGGTTTTTCCACATTTATCATGCCAATAAAACATGCACCTGTTAGTTTTTCATCACAAGCCATATTTCTCATCTGCCTTGTTTGACCTTGTCACAAGGCATTTCCCTTTTAGCACTCACTTGGATTTTTGTACTGAGTAGAAGTTGGAGGTGATTGCAAAGGAAGGCAATTTCTTTTGACATCTTGTGTATGACCCATTTATCTCCTTATGGAATATAGGGAAAGTATTAGAGGGGAGCACTAGAGAATAATAGATATTTGTACAAATATGTAAGACTCTAGTTTCCTCTTAGGTCTGTCTTAGTGAACTTAGCCAAAGGATACGGTGTTAATTGTGTGGACGTTTGGATCTGGAGATTTGGTATACTTTATGGGAGGGAAAGGGACAGAGTAAAAGGCAAACTGTTTTCTAGATTCCTAGGTACTGGCCTCTTCTTCTTCTTTTTTCTTGTTTTCATTCTTATTTTTCATTTTTATTATGGAAAATTTCAAACATGTAGGGAAGTAGAGAGAAGAGTATAAAGTACCTCATGTACTCATCATCTAGCTTCAACAGTCATCAACAAAGGGATGCTTACTTCATCTCTACCCTTATTCGTCCCCATCCCCCTTTGGAATATTTTGAAGCATATCTTAAATATGCCATTTCATCTGAAAATGCATATGTGTATATATGTCCCTAAAAGATAAGTAATTTTTTATAACAAAACTAAAATACCATCATTATACCTAAAACACGATTCCTTAATATCATTAAATATCTAGCCAATACTCAAATTTTCTTGATGGCATCATTTGCTCAAATCAGAATCCAAACAAGGTCCAGATACTGCATATAGTTGATATTTCTTAAGTATCTTTAAATCTAACCCCTAACTTTTTATCAGCTTTTAATTTATATGTTGAAGGAACTGGGTCATTTGTCATGTAGAGCTACTCATACTCTTGATGCACTAATTGAATCCTATGATATTACAGAATGTATTTCTCTGTCTCCCTACCAGCCCCCAAGTTGTATTTCCTGTAACCTAAGATCTGGAGGCTTGATCAGATTTGGGTTCGAGTTTTTGGCAGGAATACCTCATAGGTGGTGTGGGGAATGCTGGTGGCATCACAGTAGGAGGCATATATTATCTGTCTCTCTGCCCCTCTTTGGGTGATGTTAAGATTGCTTGATGGGTTTAGGTTCTGTCAGCCTGGTCCATTAATATCAAATTTCCCACTTAGCAAGGGTCAATGACCACTGGCTAGCCCTAGTTATATTTTCATTAGATACTGCAAAGTGGTTATATACTATGTTTATCATTCCTCCTTCGGTCAGTGGGAGACTCTTTGGTTGATTTCAAAGTCTTCTTGATGTGACCAGATTTTTTAACACAAAAATTAAGAGTTAAATGTTTGTAAAGGATGGAAGCATATTCAATACTGTCACGCTGAGAGGGAAATTCAAAAGCACTGATAGTTTCTTAAAGCAGTAGTTTGACTTGCAAGGACTTTCGGGAAATTCTAATAGTTGAATGTTTAACGCCGCAAATAAAACAAAGGGCAAAAAAGTGGGAAACGAGATGCCCACTGACAAGAGGAAAACTTGACAAATAATCCTAAGGCAAAATGCCAACGAAAGTCGCTACTGAATTAAAAAATTAGCAACTCAAAATGTCAAACTGGTAATTTAATTTCAAGGTGCTCAACCAAATTAGAAAGATGAACATAAAACCACTTTTACTGCTTTTCTTTTGATCCAACATAGTTTATATCTGGATAACTCTAAAACAGAGACACTTTATTTTGGTTTAAAAAAATTAAAGGCTGAAATGCATATATTTAGATAGAGGAATGTATGATATATTTGGCTTACTTTTTGCCTTTCTAGATGATTTCAATAATTGTGGCTTATAGACATTTAATACATCAGAGTGGTTTCCCAAGGTTTATTTTCCTGACTTTGTAAATTCTCCTTTGAATACGGCAGCTGTTTACAAGATCTATTTGTGTCCACTTTCCCTGAAATGGAACCAAACCTTATCTGAATGTTTCTCTTCTCACCTGCAATTTATCAGATGTGGGACAGCACTCTAAGCTGCTATTTAACACATTAGGCACCGGGTCACATCCATTGAGTTAAGAAACTTGACTTGTTCGCTCCAACGCTGTAGAAGTTGGGAGGTGGAGAAAGAGAGGGAAAGGCAGAAAAGCTATTCAGTACCTTTTAAGTTCCATGCATGTTGCATATCCATTTAATCTCCTCATATTTGGGTGGTTAGGGGTACATATATGTAACTTTTTATAAATACCACGAGACTCCCACTCTTGCTGGATACGTTCACTAAGACTAAGTGTTGAAGTCATCATAGAACCATATTTGGTAAATATTGTTATAGTCATTTTGGAGACAAGGAAACTGAGACTCAGAGCATAATCTGTGCAAGTTCAGACAGCTAACAAGGATCACAGTCAGAATTTGAACCCACACATCTGTCTAACTCATAGGCTGGCTTTTTCCCCTCTGCCTTCTGCCCGCTAGCCTAATGTCCAAAGAAGGGGTGAAAGGCAAACTAGATCAGTTTTCAGAAAATGTGCTCTATCAGTCATTTAGTATAGATTTTATACTTACTGGATGTCACCATAAGCTTTTATTCTTTGTGAAGAATACACTGTCTAGGAGACAGCATCTGCCAAGGAGGTGCACACTGCCTGAACTGTGTCCTCATTGGAAATATAGAATGTAGAATTATATAAAATAAGGGTAACTTGGTATGGTGTTAGGTGAAGTGGAATTCTGTAAGTTCTGGCTCAAGCAAAAAGTCAATACATTAAGAGCCAGGAATCACCAAGGAGCAATGTGCTTGGAAACTCAATACAGTAATAAGTAACTCAGTATTGTGTCTGTGAACGATCTCTTATTGTCCACCAAAAAAATGTTAATGCACTGCTCCTTGGTGTCAGTCTTGCATTTTAAAATATCACATAAAATATGTCAATGGAGGATTTTTTCTTCCTTGAAGTTTGCCACATAGTCATGATGATTAAATTATCAGGGCAAAATTTTTACATGCTTTTGTTGCAAAATTGAAATTAAACTGAGTACATTCAGAACAAGCATTTTTGTGTAAGGTTTATAATCATATATGTATAATTAAAAATTAAGAGAATAAACAAGAGTGAAATCTTTCCATTTGTGACAACATGGATGGATGTTGAAGGCATTGTGCTAAGTGAAGTCAGAGGAAGACAGATACTGTATTATCTTACTTACATGTGAAATCTAAAACAAACTAACAAGTTCATAGATACAGAGAATAGACTGGTGGTTGCCAGAGGTGGGGATTGGGGAGTAGACCAAATAGGTGTAGGGAGCAAAAAAAAGTGCGAACTTCCAGTTATAAAATAACTAAGTCATAGGGGTGTAATGTACAACATGGAGACTATAGTTAATAAGACTGTGTCGCATATCTGAAGGTTGGTAAGAGACTGAGTTTTAAAAGTTCTCATCACAAGTAAAAAAAATTCTGTGACTGTATGCTGATGAATGTTAACTAGATGTATTGTGGTGACCATTTTGCAATACATACAAATGCTGAATCATTATGCTGTGCCCCTGAAACTAATATAATGTTATATGTCAATGAGACCTCAATAAAAAATAAACAAAATAGACTCGTTCTCCCTACACAGAATACTTTATTTCTATTATTAAGTCAGCATATAAGTGGTGATTATGAACATAGCCAACGATAACAGACCCTCTGCATTTCATAGTTTTGTACAGCCAGGCACCAGCTCACCTTCATCGGGACTCTTGATGACACCATGTGTTTATGGAGTGCCTACTTTAATGCTAGGTTCCTGCTAGGCTGTGAGCAAACGATGAGGCATACGACCAATTGCTTCCTTGCCTTGGGTCACGTATTACAGATGAGGACAGCCCTGTGAACAATCAATAATTGTATTGTGTAGTGAGTCTTCTGGCACTTTCAGAAGCATATAACAGTCATCAAATGTAGCCTGGGGCGGGGGTGAAGAGGGGCTTCTGAGAAAACTTGTAGGAGACAGTGACACAACTGAGAGAAGGAAATTTGGAGTTGGTCAGACAAGAGAGTGGGGTAGAAGGGTCAGGCGGGGGAGGCATGCACGTGCCAAAGTGAGTAGCCTCTGGTGAGGTCTAGAGGTTAGTGAGAGCATGGAACGGTCAGGAAGGCGGGAAGGAGGGCGAGGGGAAATACAAAGGGCTGGCCCTGGAATGGGAAGTGAAGAGATGAGGCTGGAGAAATCAAGAAGAGCCTTGTACATCATGTTCAGATGACTGGACTGACTCTGAGAACAACTAAAGGGGAGGGTGAGGTCGTCCAGTTTGTCCTTTAGAAGGGACATCTGGTTGCTGGGGTGAGAATGGATGAAAGGAGGTAGAACCACTTGGGAGGCTTTGCAGCAATCCAGGTGAGATATGATGGTGGCCTCACCTGGAGGACAGACAAAGGTGAAGACAACGGACCGAAATGGGCAGCTTTGGTAGTTGACGGGACATAGTGATTGGCTGAGGATAGTGAGAGAGGGGATAGACTCCAGGGTGATGGCTGGTTTCTGACTTGGGCACTAACTGAGGCGGTACAGATAGAGATAATAGGATGAGGAACTGATTTGCAGGGGAAGGTGATGCGTTCATTTCGGGACATGTTAGGTTTGAAGTACCAGCAAATCAATCCTCTTCACTTTCTAGTATTTTCTAAAGAATGAGCTGCATTGTCCCTGGGAAATAATGGATCCACAAACTCACCTGACTGTCTGTGTCGGTGCAATGACATTCAGAAGTCATAAGAAGCCGACTTTCTGATGCTACTCTTTTATACTGATGACAGATACACGTGTGGGCCCTCAGCATTCACGAAGAATGCATTCGGATGATCCCTTTGATAGTTCTAGCTGGCTAAGAATTATAAAAATAGAAAAGCTGTGGTGGCAGCGACGGGTGAGGAATCACTTCTCCAACCCCCAACCCTGCACCCTCTCTGCCTTTCTCTTCTCTTCCAGGGATGATCAAGGATTTCAAGGATTTGATTGGGAAAGACGCGGAGCTGCACTGAGATGACTGTGACTCACTTCCTGGGACAGGGGAGGCTGCAGGAGTTCCCTGAAGAGAGTGACTGTTGGGTTTATTTATTTTTAAAAATAACTTTATTAAGATTTCATTCACATGCCATACAATCCACACATTTAATTAGTTAATTAATTTTTATTAGGATTTTTATTTTAATTCCAGTGTAGTTAACATACAGTGTTATATTAGTTTCAGGAGTACCATATAGGGATTCAACAATCCATACATCACTCAGTGCTCATCATAAGTGAGCTGTCAACCCCCCTCACCTATATAATCCATCCCCCTGCCACCTCTCCTCTGGTAACCACCAGTTTGTTCTCTATAGTTAAGAGTCTGTCTCTTGGTTTCTCTCTCTCTGTCTTTTCTCATTGGCTTATTTTGTTTTTTAAAGTCCACACATGAGTGAAATCATGTGGTATTTGTGTTTCTCTGACTTATTTCGCTTAGCATTATACTCTCTAGCTCCATCCATGTTGTTGCAAAGGGCAGGATTTCATTCTTTTTTTTTTTAAACATTTATTTTTATTTTTTTTAACGTTTATTTATTATTGAGGGACAGAGAGACAGAGCATGAACAGGGGAGGGGCAGAGAGAGAGGGAGACACAGAATCCGAAGCAGGCTCCAGGCTCCGAGCTGTTAGCACAGAGCCCGACGCGGGGCTCGAACTCACAAACCGCGAGATCATGACCTGAGCCGAAGTCAGGCGCTTAACTGACTGAGCCACCCAGGCACCCCAAGATTTCATTCTTTTTAATGGCTGAGTAATATCCCATTGTATATATGTATATACCACATCTTCTTTATCCATTCATCTATTGATGGACACTAGGGCTGCTTCTATAACTTGGTCATTGTAAATAATCAATAAACACAGCGGTGCATGCATCCCTTTGAATTAGCATTTTTGTAGTATTTGGGTGAATACCTAGTAATGTTATTGCTAGATTGTAGGATGGTTCTATTTTTAACTTTTCGAGGAACTGTCGTACTGCTTTCCACAGGGGCTGCACCAGTCTGCATTCCCACCCACAGTGCACGAGGGATCTTCTTTTCTCCACATCCTCACCAGTACCTGTTGTCAATTCACACATTCCAAGTGTACGATTCAGTGTTTTTTATTATAGTCACAAAAATGTGTAACAACTACTAGTCACTGTTAGAACATTTTCATTACCTCAAGAAGAAACCCCTTATTCTTCAACTATCACCTCTTTATTCCCACTTTCCTCTGGCTTTAAGCAAGCGGTAATTTATTTTCTGTCTCTATAGATTACCCTGTTCTGGAATTCATACGGGGCGTCATATGTCACGAGATCTTTTGTGATCAGTCTCTCACAGAGCATAATGTTCTCAAGGTCATCCAGGCTGGAGCATGTATCAGTACTTCATTTCTTTTTTATGGCTAAATAATATCTCTTTGTACGGCCATGTCACATTTTGTTTATCCATTTGTCTGCTGACAGACATCTGGGGTGTTTCCACCTTTTGGCTGATGTGGATAGTGCTGCCATAAACATCTGTGTGTATAGTGATTGCTTTTTATTCATCTATGTGCCTCTAGGCTTAGCTCAAGGAGGAATGACCCCTTCTGCCACTGATACCCACGCAGAGAGCATCCATACAAGCAGCTAGTTCCTAGGCACAATGGTGAAGGGGGAGCATTTCTTCTTGTTTCTATTCTTTGATGTATGTATCCTCTTCTTGCCTCCCTTCCTGTTTCCATTAGTACCCTGAAAGTCCGAGGGAGCCTTGATTGCTTTCAAGAACTGCTCTTTAGGCTGTCCAAGTGTCTGCCACTCTGGCTTGCTCGGATCCACGCTTCCATTCTTTAAGGGTGGCTAAACAGCTGATAAATCCACATGGAGGTGTGAATGAGGCTTCAGACACAAAAATTCTTTTGCCTTTTTTTCACACAGGGGCATTGGCTCAAAGGAATCTCTTACTGTAAGAGGAGAGGTTTTTTGTTTTTTGTTTTTTTTTAATTTGAGTTTGGGGAGCTTCTAAGGTCTCTTGACTGCATCCAGAAACTCCCTTATCCCGTATCCCCCAGATCCTGTACTTCCTGGTCTTTGTTAAGTCTGAGAATTAAGCCATGAGGCATTACTTGGCCTGAGTGCCTAAGTAAATTTTATTAAAAAAAGTAAATACTCAAAAGTAATAGATCTGGGAATGCAACCAAAATCTTTTACTATTTCAAATAATTAATAAAATGGAAATTGGACAATAACAGACCATGTGTTTGTGTGATCTACATCCCTTGGAAAATGTTCCATTTATAGAGGCACCCGTTAGCTTTGCCTGAATGTGAAGGAAGATTTAGCAAAATTCCTGAAAGTATAATCTGTGTGCCAACTGTATCCAGAATCACTGTGAGTGCCAACTCCAGGGGCCCCATTCCAGCTACTGAAGTAAAATCTCTGGGGGGATGTGGCCCAAGCATCTGTCCTTTGAGCAAGTTCCTTGGATGATTCTTGTTCACATTCATGTATTAGGGCCATTCAAAGATATCAGGGCTTCAATTATACCCATGCTAGATAAGTAGTGGTTGCCATAATATTTTTCATCTAAACTTTGGAGAGTTAAAGGAGATGCTATTAACAATCTTGCAGGGAACACAGGTGTAAACGGACTGCCCTGGCAAACCAGAATGTAAGGTCACCTTGCGAATAAATATCACCCTGTCCAAGTAAGAATTTGTTCTGCTATCTTACTGTGCTTTTCCAACTCCCCAGAGCCACATTCTCAAAGCTCACCTCATGAGTCCATGCCTACAAGCTTCCTACTTGTGTTGACTGCATGTCCTCTACATGTAGTCAACTTCACCATGGCAGTCGTTAGTGCAGCTCCATATTCCCCGGTCCTCTTCCCTTTTTGACATAGACAAGGCTGAGCTTTCTGGTTGGGCCCAGTCATGGGCTAACATCAAGGTGTCAGTGGGGTCACACTCCCTCCGAAGACTGTAGGGGAGAACCTGTTCCTTGCCTCTTCCAGCTTCTGGTGACCGCCAGCACTTCTAATGACAGCATCCCTCTAGTCTGAGGCCAGCATCCTCAAATCCCTCTGTCCTCATCTTTCTATCATCCACTCTTCCTTGTACATCTAATGTCTCTCTATGTTACTCCTACCAGGATACATGTGATTGAATTTGGGTGCCCTCCCCCCACCTTGGATAATCTGGGATAATCTTCCCATCTCAAGATCCTTCCTTTAATCACATCTGCACAGATACTTCCTCCAAATAAGATAATATTTACTGATTCCCAGGATCGGGACTTGGTACATTTTGGGCCATTATCTGCTCATCACAAATGGCAAATCTTTGTGGATGGTGAGAGCAGACAGACATCATCATCTTCATTTTGCAGTCAAGGCTGAGGTTGAGGTTCAGAGAATTTAAGTGACTTACACAAGGTCATGAGCCTGTCTGATGGGAGACAAGGAAGTAGAAATCACTGTGCAATTCCCTTTAAGCTGTGCTGATTCCCCAGGAGGGACCAGAAGATAGATGGCATACAGTCTACCTCCTGGCCTTCCTGTACACCATTGGACAATGTGCTTCAAAAATCTAACACAAAAAAAACGACTCTTGGGGCTGACTTGATGATGGAAACATGAGCCTGTGTAGGACTTTCCTGGCACCGTTAGGAACCAGCAAAATGCCTGGTGTGGAAATCTAGGTCCAGTTGTGCCATTAGTAAGTTGTGTGAGTGTGGGCAAATTTCTATGACTTTGTGCTTTTCAGATTCCTAATATTTAAGCCAAGGGGATTGGGCTAGAAGATAATATGTTAAAATATAGATACCACTGAATGTCCACAATGCACTAAGAATCTCCATGCTGGACTAAGAACTTGGCTTACGTTATTTCATGCACTCCTCACAACCTAATGAGAGCGGCATACTTATTATGTGCATTTTACTGGTAAGGCTTAGAAAGATTGGACAATTTGATCAAAGCCACACTGGAAGCTAGTGGTGGAACTAAATGTGATCTACCTGTTGGACTCCAAAGTCTTCTGACCTTCTGCCTGCTCATTCTCAGCATACTCCCCATCCATAGGACTGTGATACCATGATGCTGGCCTGGCACAGGGGTCTGGATGATATAATGGCCAAAGACATAATGTAACTCTCGTGTCTCTGCTATTTTCCAAGGAGCTAGCTGATGGATGGCAGCCAGATGCAGGATAGTCCTTTATTTAGAATATTGTGTGAGAGAGATGTGGTTCTGAGGGAAGCTAGGAATTTACAGGGAAAATTCTCTCATGGGAATGTCACAGGAAGCAGAACTCTGTGGAGCACAGGCAAATCATGGTCTACTTTTATAAGTTAAACAGCTTGTACTCAGTAAGTATTTGGATCTGTTTTGGTCTATAAAACCTAGGTTCTTTATCTCTGTGACTTTTGAGGCAGCTTTGTAGAACCATTGGCAGGTCAGGCAAGGGAGAAGCCCTGGGGGCAGGGTAGTCTCACCTCTACATTTTGCATTTGAAGGAACGGAGGCATAATTAAAGGAAATTTATTTATCCAGGAAACATTTCATGAGAACCTGTGTTTTGTGTATAGTGCTAAATGCCGGGTACAGAAATGAAACAATACAATCACTGTTCTAGGATCTCTGTGCCTAGTGGAGGAGGCAAGCTCTAAACATATAATTTCAATAAATACGGTAAACACTGCAACTGTGCTGAGAATTCCATGGGATCCTGAGGGAGTCAGCAGAGACTGATGTTTGAGCTAGAAGAAGGAAGTAGGAAAAGACAAACCAGGCAAGGGAAACAGGATCCTGGTTGGGTCAAGTGTATTCAGAGACCAGTGAGATGTTCAGAGACCAGTGGTTGGAACGTGAGGTGCTATGAGAGGAGGTCGCAGGGGCTAGGGTGAGACTTGCCCAAAGTCAACTTCTGGGCTGTTGAGATTGAAGCATTTCAGTCTATACCCTCAAGTAGGTTTTAATGACATTTTCCTTTCACTGGGTTTATTTTATGCACCTTGATTTTACTAGGCTAGACTTGGCATCCTTCACCAGGGACACAGGATCACTTTCACATGCTGCAGAACTTCTTAGGGCATCCGACAGGTCTGCTGACCACATGGAACAGCTTTGTGATATGTGGGAATCAGCTCAGGCTCTTGTACCTTGTTTTGTTTCTGTATCTCGCCTGTAGCAAAGTCCTAGCCCCTGCCCAGCACGGAGGCCTCAAGTTACACTGTGATCCTGAGAGTTCCTGGTACATCTGGGTGTGGGCAACATAGTTGAAAATGCCTTTTGAATAAAGTCATGGGTTTTTAATCGCCGAAGAAGAATAACTGAAAATTCAGAGATTTGTGACTGTTCCATCTCCTATAGAAAGGGGAAGAAGGATGTACTGCTCCTTCTCTTGATTTTGAGATTAATCCACGGCCCTTTTTATCCCGCTTCCGGGTTTTCCTTTAGAATTCACTGACCACAAGTTGGTTTCCTGTCCCCACGGTGCCTATGTATATTTGATGTACTTTTACTGGCTGGCTGAACAGCATGATGGAAATGAAGGTGCTGATCCACTACCACTATTGGTCCCATGGCTTTCCCTTGTCCCTTAAAATTGGGGGATCCTGCCAAATTCCTTTCCATTAATTATAGTAACAATAATAACAAAAGCTTCTTTGGGGGTCTCCTCCATGCCTTTACAATGCAGTTCTTTCTCTCCTATATTCCCCTTAGGATATTTTCTACTTAATGAGATGCAGTGATACATATTCTTCCTTGCTGTTTCTCTTCTGGCTGAATGTGATTTTTTTTTTTTTTTTTTGTACCTACAAAGGCCCCACAGTTTGAGTCCTGAGTGGCAAAAAATTATTGCTTAAAGAAGGAAGGCAAGTACTGAGGCCGAAACTGTGAACTCTGAAGAACTATTATTTTCTTCCTGTAGCATGTTTTGAGAGCCTACTATATCCTCCGCTAGATTTTGAGGACATAGAGATAAAGCAGTCTCTGTCCACAAAGAAGTGAGTTGCATGCAGAAGACTAAGGAGTAAACCAACAGACACACAGAAAGGATGGGCATCCCCAAAGGGCTGTGGGAGCATGGAGGAAGGGCCATTTAGTCTGGGTAGTGGGTTGGAGAACACAGGGAATCCATTTCCAGAGACATGCTGAGTTGCTTCTTAAAGAATAGAATTGAATCAGTATTGGGTGGAAAACTAGGAGGAAGGGGAGGAGAGAAAATGGAGGAGGGAGAGATGGCACAAAGGACGGTGGAATAGAAGGAAACATCATTTACAAGGAACTGCGGGTCAGAAATTACATGGCATGCAAGAGCAAGTACAAAATGATGGGTTAAGGAGAGGATAAAGATTTTTAACTAGTATCACTGAGGGCTTACTAAATAGCCTTTCGTATACCATTATCTCACAAACGGTTGGATAAGTGTCTGTGGTAGATATTACTGTATCTAGATAAGAACACTCTAGGCCGAGGACATTAAGTCGCTTTCGAAGTCCTTACAGCCACCTGATAAGTGAGGGAGTTGGGATCTGATTTCACTTCTCAGGTGTTTGGTACAGACACTTTGCAGTGGCCTCACGTGCATTTGCAGAAGCCCTTGTCAGGCATCCTTTCCCGAAAGGAAGGCCCAGCAGCGAGATGGGGGTTAACAACCACATTCCCTAAGATGTTGAGGAAACTTTTGTAATGCGTGTGGTTACAGGTAAGAAATTGAGGGAGGAAAAAAGTGGCTCTTTAGAGGAGGATGCTGGATGAGTTAAAAAGAGAAACCAAGGATGAAGGAGGTTAAGCAGTGATGAAGGAAAGGAAGAAAGTAATTAGAGTTCAGTGAGCTAAAGACACAATTTAAAGACTTTTCAGGAAGGAGCCAAGGTGGGAATGGAAAAGATTACATTGCAAGGTTTCTATGGGCTGGTGAAAGCTTTAGGGTAAATCAAAGTACTGTTACCAATTCAATAGAATTTTATATTATTTTAGGAAATCGAGTAACAGTCCATTAGCTGCAAAGTCCAGGATCAAGAAGACAGCTAAAAGACGGGGCAAGTTCTGGAAGCCTCATATATCTAAGGGTTTCGGCTGTGAAACATGTTGATGTTTTAAGAGTCTCGGAGATCATCTCCTGTGACTTTCTGACTTTGCAGTTGAGGAAACTGAGGCCAGAGAGATGTTGTTAATTTTACATAGGATTGAGCCCCCTTCTAAGCAGAGAGTGGATTATAACACTCAATTTAGTGCTCTTTGCAAGACTGTGAATTTCAGGCCAGGGCATGGGTTACCCTACCCTGTGGTTAGAACATCAACACTCTACTCACAGACCAGTCGTAGAACAAACACGGGGTTCAGAATCAGGGCCCTGAATTACAAAGAGCAATGGCTTCCCATATGGAAGTGTGACCCAGAAAAGCAAGCACTAGGAGGAAATGACATTACCACAGAAGATTTGGGACATGAAGGAAGGTCAAGTGGGGGTAAGGATGAGGATGGAGAAGTACAGAGGCGAGGGAAAGGGCTGGAACATTGTTAGGACATGTATCAGAAAGACTCTAGCTCTATGGAGAGGAAGTCCTCATTTACATTTTGTTAAACCATTTTTAAAAATAATAAAATGTGGACCTTTTTACAGGAAAGGGAGCATAGTATAGCAGGGAGGTTTGTGGGCTTTGACCTGGGTCAGTCCTGATTTGCAAACCCGACTCTGACTCTGTGGCGGAGTTCAGGCAAGAACACACAAACCACCAAGCTATTCTGACAGAGATAATTTACTTTAGGGACGCTATTAAATATTATTGAAAGATGGAAAAGCCTAAAAAAGGAACACCGCGGAAACACCAAGCTTCCAGAAGGAGCTGCAGTTCCTTGGGCTGGGGGCAAAAAAAGGAAAGGCCTGGGAGCTTTTGAAGTCAGAAGCTTGAGGGAGGGGCCTCCACAGAGACTCCTGAGAAGGGGACGACTCAGCTGCTGCTGGGGCTGGTGCCCTGCAAGGTGCAGACTCAGACCACAGAGGAGAGGGTATCATCTGCAGGGTCCTGATATCCGTAAGGGGATACAACGACACTGATTTTAGGAGCAGAGGGGGGAAAAACACACAGGTATTGGAAATAATTGCTGCTACCGGGAGCAGCTACTGCCAGGGTGCATTGCTGGAAGGTGCTGATGGGAACAGTTAGAGAGGGGAGGGGGTGTGGACCTTTCTCCTTCTCCAGTCCTCCAGACTCCCTCTTGAGTCCCCTAAGGGCAGAACTTAACAAAGGGCAATCAGAAATGAAAAAATATATGGCTTGCAGAGTCTCAGACCCAAATTTGAAAAAGTGAAGTATAGAAGAGTGTGTTTGGGACCAAAAGGCTGTAGCTTAAAATGAACACAGCCCCTCGGTAGCTCTGTGATCCCCATGGGCATAGATCTCTGATCCTGGAAACTAATCAACCTCCCCTAATGTCATAACCCTTTCTGGTTCTGACCCCTTAACTCCTGTTCCCTTTATGGAAAAACTCCTCAGAATGGTGGTCTGGCTTCAATGTCTCCACTTCCTCACCTCTCATTTTCTCTTGAGACTTTTCCATGTGGGCTCTCATCTGTAACACTCCCTGGGAACCAGCCCGTTTTCCAATCCAGAAAGCCATTCTGCCTCCGGTTGTGATTCTAAGTTTTACCAATGGGATGATTTTAGAAGGACATTCTTCTAAAAACGTATTGCTCTCTAAAGAAAAGCTGTGGAGGCCAGAAGGTCAGGAGTACGACTTGACCAGAAAAGCTCATGGAGGAAAAAAATGACAATAAACCCACCCACTTCTTATTTCATACCATTTTTAGATTGGCAAAAAGTAGATACATCATGTAGGTGGAAAATATTCAGAATTATTCGGAATGTTATCTTGAGGAGAATGCTAACATTAGCCCCGGCTTTTTAAATGGCTCATTTTGGAGGCTAATCAAAGGTTCAGAGAATTGAAGAAAAATCTGAATTTCTTTCTAGAGGGAAAGTATTGATGATGAAACTTGTTCCTCATTCTGCTTCCTTTCTTTGACAATATCACCATCTCCTCCTCCCTCTCTAATTTATTAATGCAGTTTATGCTGCAGAGAAATCTGAATAGCCATACTGATTTCACAAATTAGGGGTAAATCCTACAGTTTCGATCTCTGGCCCACAAAATCCCACCAGATCTGAGCAGCACTGAAGCTACTTTTAATCCACAAATGACACTAATCTGGGCTCCAAATTCATGGGGGGAAAACACACAGTCACCCTGGAACCAGAGCTATGTATTTTCTTTTAAGTAAATAGTTTGAATATAAGCTTTGACAGGCCGGAGAAGATTTCTTTGAAAGAAGCCTTACAAAACATCTTTTCTACTAGAGCAATCCTCACCCACCTGCACCCCTTTAAATCCTCCTTTAAACCTTCTCTTTTACTTCTTCTTCCTATATCCTTGACTTAATACTATAGCTCAGTTTTCCCACATCTTGCAAAGCATATCTTGATCTTCATCATCTGTAGGAAATGAGGTTTTTTGTTTTATTTGTTTTTATTTTTTAATTTGTTTTTTGTTTTTGTTTTTTATTTTTGAGACAGAGAGAGTACAAGGGTGAAGGAGAGGGGCAGAGGCAGAGGGAGAGACAGAATCTTAAGCAGGCTCCATGCTCAACACGAAGCCAGACTCAGGGCTTGATCCCATGACACTGGGATCATGACATGAGCCGAAATCAAGAGTCAGGCGCTCAACCAACGGAGCCACCCAGGCATCCTGGAAATGAGGTTTGATGTGACAGTTAAGATACTATTGTGAATATGGAAGCAGCCTAAGTGTCTGTCTTCAGGTGAATGGATACAGAAATGTAATATGGGGTTCCTGGGTGGCTCAGTTGGTTAAGTTCCTGACTCAATTTCAGCTCAGGTCATGATCTCATGGTTCATGAGTTCAAGCCCCTCATTGGGCTCTGTGCTGGCAGCAGGGAAACTGCTTGAGATTCCTTCTGTCTCTCCCTCTTTCTCTGCCCCTACCCTGCTCATGCTCTCTCTCTCTCTCTAAAAGAAATATTTAAAACAAGAGAGAGAGAGAGAGAGAGAGAGAGAGAATATATATCACAGGGAATATTATTCAACCAAAAAAAAAAAAAAAGAAAATCTTTCTATTTGCAACAACATGGATGGACCTTGAGGGCATTATGCTAAGTGAAATCTGTCAGACAGAGAAAGACAAATACTGTATGGTCTCACTTATGTGTTGAATCTAAATAAAAACAAAAACAAAAGAAGAAAAACACATCCCTCCCTAAAACAAAACAAAAAACACAGCTCAGATACAGAGAATAGATTGGTGCTTGACAGAGGCAAGGGTTGGAGGTGGGCAAAATGTGTGAAGGTGGTCAAAAGCACAAACTTTCCAGTTACAAAATTAATAAATCCTGAGGGCATAATGTTCAACATGACTATTATAGTTAATAGTACTGTATTATATATTTGAAAGTTGCTAAGAGAGTAGACCTTAAATGTTCTCATAACAAGAAAAAAAAAATGTGTAACTATGTGTGGTGATGGTGACCTACAATAATGTTATATGTCAATTATATCTCAATAAAAATAAATAATATTATGAAAGAAACTGGTCTTTTAGAAGCACTTGGTAAATGTTTGTTTATTCTAGCTTTAAAGCTGTACTCTAGTTTGTGTATCCGTAAGTGAATTTTATTTACTTATTTATTTATTTATAGAAAAATTTTTTAATGTTTCTTTATTTTTGAGAGAGAGAGAGATACAGAGCGTGAGTGGGGAAGCAGCAGAGAGAGAGGGAGATACAGGATCTGAAGCAGGCTCTAGGCTCTGAGCTGTCAGCACAGAGCCTGACGTGGGGCTCGAACTCATGAACTGTGAGATCATGGCCCGAGCCGAAGTTGGACGCTCAACCACTGAGCCACCCAGGTGCCCCTCCATGAAAGAATTTTAGGAATCTGTATATTGTCTTTACTTCCAAAGAATCTTCCAGAGGCTAGGGGGGTTTGCATGACAGCCTCAGATGACTGAGGCCAGCCTGACCTGCTCTGCATTTCCAAGAGGTTCCAGCCTTTCTAGGAATAGATGCTGTTAGATTCAGGGTGTCAACTGGCCCTTTTTGCTTTTATTCAAGGCATGAGATAAGCTACCAAGGGACTCTCCACACTGCAATGAACATTCAGACTCCTAAACTGGTCCATGATTGATTAGGAAAATGAGAGCATCTACAGATGTTCTGGCGTCCTCATGGAGGTAATTGACTGTGGTAAGATGCAATGTCGAAGATGAGACAATGGAACAGAATAAAAAAATGTATTTGTTTCTTGATATGGCAATAGGCACATGGACTTTTAAAAATAGGGTTAAATTCTGGCTTGCGAACCATAATCAGAGCAATGCCAATCAGTTACCATTCAGAAACATATAGCAACCAGCTTTAAGTACCCTAGATTAGGAAGCACCTTAAATAATATGTAGGATTCATCTATTTCATATTTTAATAATTTTGCATCACAAACACTTCTATTGTACTGTGCAGGCAACTAATACTTCCAATTTTTCAACAGGTGCAGGATAAACTATTTAATTGATAGTGTAATTACCACTGCCCTTATTTGGGTAGATGGAAATGTAACTTCTATAAGACGCTTGAAAAAACAGTCTAGGATTGACCGTAGTTATTTTGAAAGCCCTCTTGGGCAATATTCTTTGACTGCATTCCACCTATATTTTAATCTTGTCATTTTTGTTCAAGGACCAGCGGTGACTCCCTATTGATCCTGACATCCGATACAAGCGTCTTCACTGACTGCCAATTGCTCAGCCCATCTTTCAAATCTAATTTTCATTACAACTCAACATTAACACTCAGGTCTGTCACGTTAACATGCTTCTTGCTTCCCCCAAAGCCAATTATAGAATTAAAGAGTTTCTTTAGAAAGACCATCTAATTTACTCACTCCCTTATTTTCAGATAAAGACAGGCTAAGAGTGGCTGACTCAGATGGCTAGTTACTAACAGAACAAGACTTGGGCGCAGGTCACCTTATGTTCCAGTTAGTCATGGTTCTCCCTGACTATGCTACTGCTTGACTCTCATTTTTGCCTTTGTGCTACTGATGAGGAATGATACTGCCCCAAATGCCATCTACTTTCCTCTTAAGATGTATGTCTTTCCAACATTCCAGAATACTGCTCCAAAACTCGGCTCCTCTAGAACCTTTGCCCTTTAACCCCAGGTAGCTCTCACATACCTTTATGTCATATCAAAATCTCTCCCCACATTCCCCCAGGGCCTCCTGCAAACACTTCATTCATGTCAAACCAATATGACTTTGGGTTATTCCACTTCTTACAATGATGTGATTTTTGGTTCTCTAATCACGAATTCCTTAATAAGGTCTTCTCTATCCCCACCTCCTATCCTGGTGCCAAACACAGTGGTTTTTCACACAGATAGAGCTCAATATTTATTGACAGTAAAGCAGAATGGCAGGGGGCAATTTGCCTCATCTTTTCTACATCCTATTGCTTTTGCAGCATATAGAGTTCTCTCTCTATTGATGCAGTGCCTGTTCAAAGCTGCCCATACTAGACCAAATATATGCTATGTCAATTCTTCTTGGCCTTAGAACTGTGACATGGTTGAAAGGTACATTGTGAGTAAATTATCACTAATAATAGTTATAGCACTGACATTTGGAAATGATTTACATATTTCTTTAAACAGAGAAAATTCAAAGTTATCTAATATTACCCTTACCACTTTACATTCATGGAAGTTTAGAAAGGGGTGGAGTCATGGCTTGAAATTAGCCTCCCTTTTTATTTTTATTTATTTTTAATGTTTATTTAATTTTTTTTGAGAGACAGAGAGACACAGAATGTGAAGAGGGGAGGGGCAGAGAGAGGGGGACACACAGAATCCGAAGTAGGCTCCAGGCTCTGAGCTGTCAGCACAGAGCCCGATGCAGGGCTCAAACTCACAGACCGTGAGATCATGACCTGAACCAAAGTTGGACCCAGACGCCCCTGGCCACCTTTTTAAAGGTAACCTGGCATAGCTCTGCTCTGCTCTACCATACATTAATTTCGAGTCCAGTTTATTTACCATATTTCTCCATTCTTAGAAACATGTAGTCTGTCAAGAATAGTGAAGGAGCTGAGATTCCACCCTATTTACCAGCTACCACGTTGGCCTGCCACAGTTTCATCGATGCCAGCAGAAGACATGAGATCCCTGAGTCAGAGACAAAGAATAGTTGATCGCTTACAGCAAAAGCAGTAGTATTAGCATTTTACGGGTTCCCAAGCTCTGTTTCCTATAGAACGAGCGTGTTGTGTTACAGAACATTGAACTTAAGAAATCCAAATGCTTTATAATAGGCTACATTGATACATTGGGAACAAACCTACCCAACCTTTGCAGTCAAGGGAGACATTGTCAGTATAACATCATCCTTGAAAAAATAGCCTAAACGAAAGGTCATCAATACCTCTGTTTCTGAGATATAAAGAAAAGGGAGAGAACCATGGAGAACTGCCTCCCAACTAAGCTCATTGCAACCTTTGTACCAAATACATGGCTTCTTGTTCATAGATTAGAGCCATGGAAATGACTATGGTAGGCAACAAAGGCCACATGGAAGGTGTTATGGGCCATGACAAGAAGAGGACCCTGGATAAATCTTTGCAACTGAAGGGAAGGAGGCAAGTGATATCTTGCTTAGTTAAAGAGGCAAAAGAAAGGCAAATATGAACGAGTTGTTATGTATAAAGGCCTATTTCACCATTCAAATGAACAGGACCATGGTCCATGGAGAATAAGTTGTAGTGACAAAAAGGAATGGTGAACTAACCCAGATGGAGACCAAAAAGAACTTTGATGAGAAATGAGTAAATGCAGAAGGTGAAGTAGGGGACAGGGGGAAGAGACTGGGACAGACACAAAATATTGCTGGTTGACAAAGCAAATGAAAAACTCATCAGCTTTAGTTTTGCATCTATCTCTCTCAAGGAGAACAATGCTTACAGTAGAATTGTTTATATCAGGGGTCAACAAACTCTGGCCTGTAGGCCACAAACTTCCTGCTGCCTATTTTTGTAAATAAAGTTTTATTATAACACAGCCACCCCCACACTTTTTTTTTTAATCTTCTATGGCTGCTTTTGTATTACATGGGCAGAATTGAGTCGTTGCTACAGAGAACAAATGGCCTTAAAACCTATAATGTTTATTATCTCTTTTATTATAGTAAAATTTGGTAAACTATGACTAGATGAACCTACTCAGCTGGATTTGAATCCTGAGTGGCTTGGGCAGAATTTATGGCAAAAACCAATAACTGACCACTAATATCTATTCTCCCCTCTTTTGGGCACACAGCCAGGGCATTTTCCCAGATTCCTTTGTTGGTAAGTGAGGCCATGCAATCAAGATCTCTCCAATGAAATGCGAGCAGAAGTGACGTGCCACCATTTTGACCGGTTTATAAAATCTCTACACATGAATACTCCTTTATTCTCCCTCTTTTGGCTTCCTGGGACTTCAATATCCATCATGACCTTACAAGCTATGTGTCGAAGACAGAGCTTGGGTCCCCGAGCTTCACTGCTATCCCAAACTCTCACCCTGGACTATTAAATGAAGAAGAAATCATCTTCTTGTTGGCTATGTTGTTCTATGCTGTTGAAATGTGATATATATATTAGTTATAGACATAGACAATTAGATATATTACTGCAACCTACTCTAACACTAATTGAGAGAGAGCACTTAGCCAAAATCTATTCTCATTGCACCTATGGGAATGTTTTCTCCTAACAGTTAATCTGGCTGTGGGGTGTGGTTATTTGTCTTGTTGTTGTTTTTCTGCAGCATCCAAACAACTTTACTACTTTAAGAGAAAATCCCCAAAGAGATGGAACAAAGGGCCCTCCCTGTCTCAATCTATGGATGCCAAAGTGGGGCAGATATTTCTTTTCCTCATCTCTGGCAGCTAGCATAGGTGTTTGACCACAGCTTGACCCATCAGATACTCTACTACTTTGAATCTTGAGCAAGTGGTACAAAGATGCGAGGGTCCTCAGAGGTTTTTCATGGCACTTTTGGTGTCAAAAATTGCGTTGTGTGGGAGTGAATGGCCAGTGGTGATGAGTAGTGTTGCACCAGCAGTGTCTTTCCTTCTTTCGGAATGTTCTTGGCCATGTGTTGTTTCTGTTCTCTTTTCTTAACTGTGGTAGTTTATACCGTTCAATTAAACTATGTCTTCTAGAATTTCCTTTTCTGTATGTAACAAGTTATAGTGGGCAAAAGAGGAATTTGTGGAGCGCCTGCATGTCTCAGTTGGTTAAGCATCTGACCCTTGACTTTGACTCATGTCATGGTCTCGTGGTTCGTGAGGTCAAGCCCCGCATGATCTATACATATCTCTCTCCCCCTCTCTCTCTGCCCCTCCCCTGCTCTCTCTCTCTCAAAATAAATGAATAAGCTTTAAAAAAAAAAGAAGAAGAATTTGTGTAAGACTGTGAACTCGGAAGGCAGAAGTGAAACAACAAACGTTACTCTCTGAAGGTCTTCATTACTAGATGCGGTGACAGAATTAAAGGTTCCAGGCAGTACTTGCTCTCTTACCTCCCACCTCCAGCTTTTCTTCCCAATTAGTGGCCCTTTGACTAACAGCAGCCTCAGGACCACCACCATTCATTTGGTGTGTGGCTCGCTGAAGAGAAGCCCAGCTTCCTTAGGTAATCCCACAAGCCTTGGGATCCCACTTTGGTGGCTGAATGTGCTTGGTGGTTGATCCTCTCTGATCCTCCCACTTCCTACTGGACGCCCACTTCCCAGCAACTCCTATAATTGTCTTTTGGCCTAATTTCCATAATAAATTCCTCATCATAAAACACACATGGTTCTGCTTCTAACATCTCCCTGTTGATCTCTGAAAACCCACACTGTTTACCCCGGCCAGCAAGGCCTTCTGTGACCAAGGCTCTGACTCTCCGGCATCATCTTGTGAAGTTCTTGTGCTTCAAACTGAGTTTCACTCTAGAATACTCTAGCCTCTGTGTATCTTATATAGTTTCACACCTCTGTGCTTTTTGCTTATTCTGTTTTTCCCCTCAAAATACACTCCTTTTGCACTTTTGTGTAATTAATTTCTGTTGCTTCCTCAAGCTTAGGCCCAGGTATTATCTCCTCCAATAGTATTTGGCTGTCACCATGGACCAGGTTAAGTGCCCCTCCCTTGGGCTTCCATTGGCCTCTCCATGATGTCCCATATACATTGTTTTGAACCCTGCTATTTCCCCTCCCTGGACTATATCTTTCTTGGAGACAGGAACTATGTCACATTTGTTTTTAAATCCTTAGTGTCTGTACAGAGCCTAACACAAAATAGGCTTCCAAAGTGTTTTTTAAAGTCAGCAGAACTAGCTGTTCTAAATGAGTTTGCCTTGATAAATTACATCTCGGTATCTTCAGAAAATCAACACAAGGCTAAAACACCATGTATAATAAGAACAAGCAAATGGAAGTAAATATGGTAGAAAATGGGTGGTTAAGGTAGTGGATTTTATGCCCCAATAAATAAAGAAACAGTAATCACTGGAAATCAGCAAAGGGTCCCCAAGAAATTATTTGTTGGTTCCCAGTCATTTATGAAAGGTATTCTTTGAGCCAGGCACTGTATTAGACACTCAACATACAAAGGTAGCTAATTTTAGCCCTGAAGTGAGTTCAAGTTTCATGGGACAGCCACACCTGAGCAGCATCTGCATAGGTATAGTAATAGCTGCCTTCATGACCTATGGAAAACTTTACCCTAAAGCTGGTGATTAATAGATCAGTGTTTACCCGAAGACACACTTAAAGTAACAAGCACTGATCTTTTTCTCTTTTCTCTTCACCTACTTTTGTTAGCGATATATATCATGATATTGGAGAGAGAGTTATATCGGTGGCTGAATCAAAGTTGGGAGGGATGGTAAAGATGTAAGTAGGATCTACAACTCTTTGTGGTTGCAATAATAAAAACAAAATTCAATCAGATGAATGTAACGTTCTGTACACGAGCCTTAAGTGCCAGTGTCCCTAGGTACAGGTTACCGCAAGATGCATTCCAACGGGAAAGAACTTTCTAACAATCAGAGCCATTGTCCAGAAGTGGAACAGACTATCCTGGGACATCACGTGCTGCCCTCACCAGAACTCTGAAGCAGAGGCCGAAAACCCCCGTGGATGCAGTGAGATCTCAGCGTTGTGTTGTTTCACACACCCTGGCCTCAACCACATGAAGAATCTTATTTGTCTGTTGTTGGGTCAAGAGATGTTCCCTCCAGCTGTTGAGAATCTTGTCGCCTGGGTAAAATAACAGGGCATATTTTACAAGAGCTATTAAAATGGGCTGTAAGTGTGCTGTGAGGCACCAGGCCAACAGCTGGATGGAAATGGCAGGTTCTGGGCCAGCTGAAACCCTGCTTTCAAGTGTTGCATGTTGCGCGCACACACATAAACACACACACATGTGCGCACACGCATACACACAACCAGCTTGGGAATGTTAAACGGCTCCAGATTTATTTTTTAATATGAACTAAAATGTGGAGTGTGGCCTAGAGGTACACAGAACCCGGCGAGCCTGCCCCTTCACGCCACAGGCCGGAGGCATCTGGCCCAGGCCTAAAAGCTGCTGAAGCTCCTCGAAGATGAAGGGTTCGGGAAGGCATGCCCTCCTCCTCAGCCAGGTGACCGGGCAGAGGAACCGCAGAGCAACCCGGGCCGTCACAGCATCTGGGTGATTACCTAGTCAGATTGCCACCGCACAACAGTGAGATCTCTCTTCTTCAGGCAGTCAACGTCCCTTGGTGAGTCATTAGAAAAAGTAAGATGCTACCTAGATTCTACATAAAATACAAACACTTGTATTTTATGTTCCATCCCTCAGCCATCATGTTCCTGTCTCACAAAAGTCACAGATTTACTCCGGTCATGACCGAAAGGAAAGGGCGGCGGAATGGTAACACATTGCTCTGCAGCTTCCAGAATGTCGTCTTAGGGAAACGGGCAGTATCTTAGGCGGGACTGGGGACTGCCGTTTGCAAGCTTTCGGTTTAAAATGATTAATAAGGGGAGGCGGGAGGCAGGAGGAAGAGGTGTCGTTTTTGTCTCTGCTATTGTTCTGCAGTCGTTTCTGTGATGTTCGGAACGACACTTAATCAGTCGGGGCCCCTGTTTATCAGCTCGCCCAAGACAGGCCATGGGATTTATTTTGTCAATGAGCCTTGTTGTCTTTCAGCAGCCTCCATTCCAGAGAGGAGCGTTTACTACTTGGCTCTCTGAACAATGTCTGATAGAGCTAATAGCTTGCGGCTTTTTATCCGTATCCACATTTTCTATCTCGCCCATAGCGCTGAAGGTGGAGTTGAGTGAAATGTTTGCACTTGCTGAAAGTCTGAACTCAGACAAGGCATCAGGATTTTCTTACTGGGACCAGAGGCTGTCAGGCTGATTTGATAGGGTGCTATTGCCAAAATCAAAATACATCCGAACAGGTATTTTTAAGTCTTCATTGAGGACTTTTCTCATCCTTCGTCAATGGTCTTCATTTCATTAAACAAAAACAAAAACAAAAACAAAACTCTGCCTGGCTTCTACCCTGTCAAAAGCAGACTTATTGTTACCCTAAAACGGTACAGCACTTGCCAGTTGTGTTTTGGTTTTCAAGCTGTTCAGCATCTGAGCACAGAAATGTATTGTTCTGTCCCAAATAACCTCTTTATATATTTTGAAGACTCAAAAGCAACATAATTAGCTTATATACTTTTACTCCTAATGTAATTGTGTATCAATTTTTGTCATTTTCAAAATACTGTCACAGTAAATCTGAAATGATATTATCAGGAGTTTGTTATTTGGGATCCCATGCTGTATTTCAGTAATTATGCAAATTAATGAAGTAAGACAATCTTATTTGGAAGCGATTCACATGATAAATGGAAAATAGAACACAAGAACATAGTTAAACTCAATTCTCATTTTTACAAGCTGTGCCTTATCATATTACTGGACTGAAACACAGGCTTTCATTGTGAAATGCGGCATCTGTAACAAGTAAGATCATTATTAAAATTAAGCATTAAAGAGTATATTCTTTGCTCTTTCTTTATGCAGCTTGAGAGCATAATGTGTTCTTCAAATTGCTACCATATTGTTTCAGAAATGCTTATCAATGTGAAGTGTCATTCAATTTCATGGGAGTCCTCTGTTCCCATTCCCTCAATTGTAAACCAAACAAGAAAACAGATGCGTGATTGCAGCTCTTTTGAGTATTAACTTTCAAAAAGATGTGCCTTTCCGCCAAATTCCAAATATTTTTGTTTTGTTTTAAATTACTCTCACTCCAGATAGCTGCTTCTGATGACTCGGAGAAGCAGTAGTCAAAGCAGTACCATGAGAATTTGTCTTCAGAACCATCAGACTGCCCTTGCCTTTGGAGACATATGCCTCTCCCTTCTGCCTCCATCTTCGGGAGCTCCACGCTGTCTCCTGTGCTCTCCTACCTATTATAGCCGGTGCCGAGCAAAGAAGGTGACATCACTTATTCCCTAGCAGGGTTCCGTGCCCGTGATTCCAGGGGGTACTTGCACTTACTCTGTAGAGAGTTAGAAACCCTATGTTGGAAGGGATCCTTGCAGGCTGATACGCCATTTTCTTCTTGTCACTTCAAAGACAGTTTGTTTACTCTTTTTCTGCCATTGTTAGTGAGTGTTGTTTTGTTTTGTTTTGTTTGTTTGGATGTTCTTGCTTTTGGTGAGCTAAAAAAATCGGCCTCTCTGTACTTCATAATCACTAACCTTCATTTGCCTTCTAGGGTAACACGGAACAAATCGACCTACCTTCTCCACTTGACAGCTTTCCAAATATCTGAGGAGAGTAACCACATCTTTCTTTCGCCTCCTTTTAGCCAAGTTAATCATTCCCGGTTCTTTCATTTGTTCCTCATTTGACATGGTTTCCAGATTCTGCCAGACATTTTCCCTCCCCACCGCCCATCTGGACTGCCGACCCTGAACAAACTCTAGTTTCCCAATGCTATAAAATATGGTATCAGAGACGGAACACAATTCTCCAAGGTTCCAGAACTGACATAGAGATAGCACATGACCTAGAATTTGGTATCTATACTTCCTTTGATGGGGTTTGCTAGCTACCCCAGCTTTCTTTCGGTGAAAATTTTTTAGACATACTGTGCATCAAGCATGGCACTGGAGAGACAATAATGAACAAGACCCAGTCCTCACCCTTGAAGAATCTGTAACAGAGATCCACTCACCTATGAACATCATATGAGGTGAACACACAGCGATAGGCCCGTGAATAAGGTACAGGAGGGAGAGGTTAACAGTGACGGACTTTGCAGAGGAAGTAGTACTAAGCAGAGATTCGACTGCTGCCAAGCCAGGTCTTTCCTTCTGATTGTAGATTTTCAAGTATAGAAGTGCACTTTTTTTCTGGTAGCTGTCAAATGACAGACTGTTCACTTTTAAAGGGAGTTCAGAGCTCCAACTTCAGTGACTATGGAACTTCAACTCCACCTTCTCTAGGATGAGACCAGCACAGCCAGTGCACCTGGAATTCTGAAGAATTCTGCTACTAGATATCATTTTGTTACTTAAAAGGCCTCTAGAACTTATACTTGACGTGATCTTTTCGGCTGGTACCAGCATCCTGTTAGGGACCCTTGGTCTTACTTCTCCAAAAGGTGATAGCAAAGGTTCAAATCTACAAAGTCAACCATGTTGTTAAGGAATACACACTCGCAGATGCCACTTTGGGAAAAAAATGTAAACATGAATTTATAGCAAAGGTCTGTCACCAAATTCTGGCTTGGTGACTTACCCCAGGAATTGGGTGGCTGTTAATAATTTTCTGCTCTCTTATCTAAAGCTGAAAGCAGGGGTGCCGGGGTGGCTCAGTCGGTTAAGCATCTGACTTTGGCTCAGGTCACGATCTCATGGTTTGTGGGTTCGAGCCCCGCATTGGGCTCTGTGCTGACAGCTCGGAGTCTGGAGTCTACTTTGGATTCTGTGTCTCCCTCTCTCTCTGCCCTCTTCCACTTGCACTCTGTCCGTCTCTCTCTCTCAAAAATAAATAAACATTAAAAAAAAATGTAAAGCTGGAAGCCGAGATAAAGTGTCGAAAACCAAACTTTGCATACTGAATAAAACAAAGCAGAAAGATGTGTTTAGTGCAAGGCTTCAACCTGCAAGCCAGGAAACTCAGAGCTATAGGAACAATGATCTGGGTTGTTTCCAGACTAAGGGATTTTTGGGGGGCGGGGAATAAATGCAGAAGTTATTTGGGTTTTCAGCTGATTGGTTTCCCAGTGGGCTTCTTTCTTATTTGGTTCGGGGCAGCTAAACAGGGGAACAAGGAAGTCCAGAGATGGCATGAATAGATTTGGCACTTAGGGTTTGACTAGTGTTCTCTGCTGATATCTGAGAAGAGTTATAAATTCCTGCAAGGTTAGGTTAGGTTTCCTTTATGCTCCTGTGTTGACCATCTCCATTGTTCCCCTGACATACATGACTCCATTTTAGTTTGGTTCTGTGAAAGATAACCCCAACCTACCTCTATTGTGCGCCCTGCCTGGAAAACAGGAATCAGTTCCGTACGCATCTTATCACATTACTCCTATTGATTTGCAGTTTCTTTGCTTTTCCCATTAAACTCCAGCCCTTTACAGTGGCCCATTTTGTTTCTAGCTTATTTCATTGCTGCTTCTTGCTGTGGCTGAGGGTGGGCACCAAGGGAGGGTTGATGAGTGATGTAGTGAAGCGGGAGGGAGGGTGGAAATGTGGGAAGCTGGACAGAGGACTTAAAATTTCCTTGAGGGTAAATACTGTGTATAAAAACATTTCTGGGGATTGAAGCCCAGTTTATTTGGCAGGAAGCAGAAAACATTTGCTTATTCTGCTTGACAAGGTCTAGCCTATGTGAGGCACCATGAGAAAAATACTGGTTGGCCACCTTTCCCACATACAGTTTACTTTGCCTTCTGTGTGTACTACTGCTGATAAAGTGTAGATGACCATAAGGATCAAACACAGGGGGATAAACAAAAACACTCAAGGAAATGCTTTATTTATGTTGCCATTTACCTCTGTAATCATGGGCATAGATCTTTCTTACATAGGGTTGAAATACAATTTCATCTTCTGTTGTTAATCTCTGAGAGATTGGAGTTTTATGGCTCTGGGCTTTAATTCTTTGGCATCAGAGGTGACCTTGACAATGCCAAGTTATAAACATGGCTTAAATTTGTGCAACACTTTAGAGTTTAATAAAAGCACGGTACAGGATAATGTTTGCACATTATGCCACTTTGAGTTAAATAGAAAGTTGCTATTTCTGTCTTACAGGAGAGGAAACTGAGGCTCAGAGGGGCTCAGAGTTGCTTCAAGGTCATCGGTGGTAAGTTACAGAGTTGTTGGTATGTGCAAGTCTTTGCATTCTGGCTCCAGAACTTTCTCTGCTGAACAGCACTGCCTCTACTTGTAGTAGTGGTTATAGTGTATAAGGTCTCAGTGCATGTCTTATTGTAAGTGATCCTCACAATGTCCCTCTAAGGGAGATTAGGCAGACATTATAACGCATATTGCTTCCTTTGCTCAATCAATTAACAGGCTAAACTAGAAAGAATCATGCTTAATTAAAAGTCAAAGACATCTTTTGATATCTATAGTATTTTATTTGGCTTTCAAAGCTCTAAGGCTCTTTCATACCAACATTCATGCAGCATACCTACTATTTAGGGAAGTTCTATGGCTAGTATCAGTTTTTATTTGAAGAAAGAGATACTACTAAGTAAGAATTGACACTCTGTGGTTTCCAGGTAGGTCTCCTGGATGAAAGCTGGCTGGCAAAATGTAAAGTCACATTGAAAATCTGTCTTTCTTTTCTTCCTCTTGCATGGCTACGCTCTTCTATTTCTAATAACATTCAAACTCAGTCACCACCAGCAGCTTATGACTTGTCTACACCTTGAGATAGTCATTCATTACCAGAACAACGTTCTGGCTACCTGTGCATTTTTCCTGCTGTGACTGCCACTGCCCCCACCGGACAAAGCTCTCTGCAGATCGGCTCCATGGGCATGTCACCTGTGCAGCTGCACGGGACATCATCCTCAGAAAGATCCCATGCTTGAGTGCTCCACTGTCACCAACTTGAAATTTTTACTAATTTTGAACAAGGGGCCCTGCATTTTCATTTTGTCCATGGCCCCACAAATTATATAGCTGGCCTTGGCTATCCAACCAAACTCACTGCAACATACACAGACATTCACATTCTTGTTCCCTTCATTTAGTTCAGAGGTGTAGACATCTATCTAAGATACCAGAACTAGTCTTTGGCTGAAAACATTTTCTAAAATACAAGGGCTTGTGGTTATATTTTCTTTCTTATAAGAAAACAGAGTTACACAGCGATCTTTTAAAAAGTTCTTACAGTAAAACTCAGGCTTCTGTTGCATAAGAAAGTGCTCTACTAAAGAGGTGTCCTGGTTGACAGAGACAGAGAGAGAAAGAGTGCCAGATAGGGAGAGGAGTCATCTGCAGATAGTTACAAGTGAGTTTCAGACTCCTGTGCTTGGGGACTGAAAACCTCAGAAAACTGGAAAACACAGGAAATGTTGAACTTTTTCTTTTTGCTCTCTCCTTCACTCTGGTGCTGACTTCTCCATAATCCAGCCCCATTGCTTTTTCTTTTCCTATTTTCTAGTTCCTCCTCAATTCCTTTTGCCCTCCTCTTTTTCTTCTCTCCTCCTTCCTCTCCATGATGCATATTCTTTTATTTGGGTTATTGACTATAAAGGTACGTCCTTCGTTCTTAATTCAAAAAGCAACTGACCTGCCATATGATCCAGTAACTCCACCACTGGGTATTACCCCCAAATAAAAAAAACACTAATTTGAAAAGATACACACACCCCTGTTTACTGCAGCACTATTTAAAATAGTCCAATTATGGAAGAAGCCTAAATGTCCACCAACAGATGAATGAATAAAGAAGATGTGGTACCTACATACAATAGAGTATTACTCAGTCATAAAAAGATTCAGATCTTGCCATTTGCAACAACATGGATGGATCTGGAGGGTGTGACGCTAAGTGAAATAAATCAGAGAAAGACAAATACCATATGATTTCACTCATACGTGGAATTTACGGAAAGAAACAAGTGAACAAAGGGAAAAAGAGACAAACCAACAAACCGACTTAACTATAGAATAGCTACCAGAGGGGAAGTGGGTTGGGGGATGGGTGAAATAGGTGAAGGGGACTGAGTGCATTTATCATGATGAGTACTGAATAATGTATGGAGTTGAATCACTATATTGTACACCTGAAACTAATGTAACATTGTATGTTACCTGGAATAAAAATTTTAAAAAGAAAGAAAAAAAATAGAAATTTTATACATTCCCATTTTTTTTTTTTTTGAAGCGCAAGCTGAGGAATAAAAAGCTAAACTAGAATTACATTGGAAGGAAATACTTAAGAAGTTGACTAATTGAAGAGCCCATGATTTTGTTTCCTGGTTAGAGAATTACCAAAACTCTGAAATGATTAATAGCATATTTTTGTATAATCCTTAATTGTTTTCTTGTCAGTTGCTCCTGGTTAGTTATCAAGTTCTCCAACCCAAATTTATTTAATGACTATATAAGCATCTTTTACTACATCAGACTGCCTTCTCATTAATGGAATTGGATTATAGAATTAATTTAAAAACCCTAAACGTAGCACATGGTTATCTAGGTTCTATAGTTACTGAAATTTGCATCTTCCCGATCTGAGTAGGGCACAAAGAGAGGCATTAGAGTGAATAAAATGAAAACGCACGATCCCTCCCTGAAGAAATTTACGGAGTAGTTGGGGGAAAATGCACCAATAATTACAGTGCAACGTGAGAACCAGTAGTCGGGAAATGGAACCACAGTACAGGAACAGGGCCTTCAAGGATGTGAGTATCATCAAAGTCTCGAGTGAGATCGGAGAAGGCTCTTGAACAGCACAACTAGCAAACAAGGAGGGGCATGACTTTCAGCAATTTTCAAAGTTATGAAAAATCAAAAAAAAATCACACACTTGAATTCTGATAGGAATTGGACTCTTCTTTTTGCTGGGAGTTTAGAAAGGTTTGATAAGCACTGTTAGTAAGATAATTTTGGGAAAGCGATGGAGGGTAGCACAGCTTTTTAGCTCGCTCCTCAGGTCTGTGACAAATATTAGTAATTAATATGATTTAGGGTAAGTTACCTAACCTCTTTTATGCCATTACTTCCTTACTTGTAAATGGGTTTATGAAGAGTATTTATCTCATGGAGAATTGCTATGAGGATTAAGGGAATTTATATGCTCAGCAGACTAAAAGTATAGTCAATATTAACATTATTATTATGTTGACAGTTTCAAAGGAGTGTTCACACTTACAGGAATTTTCTTCATAAGCAATCAAGTCAGATACAGATTTTTTTTCCCTTCATCTTTTAAAGCTGAGTGTCTGGAAGGCAAATTTGAGGACATTTTCTTAATCAGTGGCATTGATTCTCACTTTCTCAACATATCATTGCTTGTTTGTATTGAAACTTGATAGTAAATGCTAAAAAAAACCTGTTGACCATTGGCTGGGTTACTGACAGAGTCATGGAAAGAGGGCCAATAATTAAGGAGGAACTTGGCTTCACTGGCTGGTGAATGGGGCCACGAAAAGAGTATTTTCCATGGTTCACACATGAGTGAAAAAGGTGGGCATCAGAGCCTAGGGACATTTCGTGCCTTCCAGCCACAAAACCTTGGGCAAGTCATTAAGCAGCTCTGAGCCTCAAAGAAAGAAAGAAAGAAAGAAAGAAAGAGAGAGGAAGGAAGGAAGGAGAAGGAGGGAGGAAGGAAGGAAGGAAGGAAA
>NW_026057585.1:35660925-35669403 GCF_023721935.1 Panthera uncia
GAAAAAGAAAGGAAGAAGGAGGAAGGAAAGAAAGAAAGAAAGAAAGAAAAGAAGAGAAAGAAAAGAAAGAAAGGAAGGAAGGAAAGAAGGCTACTCTGTTTTCTTCACAATATTATGTTGAGCTTTAAATGGAAAGATGCGGGGCACCTGGGTGGCTCGGTGGGTTAAGCCACCGACTCTTGATTTCAGATCAGGTTATGGTCTCACAGTTGGTGAGATGGAGCCCTGTGTAGGGCTCTGGGCTGGCAGTGCAGAGCCTGCTTGGGATTCTCTCCTTCTCTGTCTGCCTCTTCCCCTTTCTCTCTCTCTCTTTCAAAATAAATACATAAACTTAAAAAAATAAATGGAAAGGAGTGTATAAAAGTAGCATATAATTTGGCCCTAAAACTTTAATTTTTTTTTTCATAAAAAACTAAACTCGTATGTGAGCAGTAAAATTATGTTTACCTTTGTCTGTGTCAAGTGTTTCATTCTTCCTCCTGCTTGTTTCTTAGTCATGGATAATCTAGGTGAGCGTTCTGGTACAGTGGCAGCACACTGGAATACCTCAGGGGTTTTAAGAGATGCAGATGTGTGGGCCCTACACTTAGGTACCTCGACTTACATTTTCTGAGTCCAGCTCAGTCACTAGCAATTACAGCAGAGGAGAAGGAACACAAGCTGTCTTTGGGAAACATTTATGAAAGAGGCAGGGTTGGAGAATGGTTGAAGCTTTGAACTAAAGAGGAATTCACAACATGTTCTGCTTAATTTTCTAAAGCACCTTTTCAGAAGCATGACCTATGAATTAAAGCAGGTTGGTGGTGGACCTTCTCACCATGATGACTTCACTTTGGCTTCTCTCGTTTGGCTCCTCACAGCTGTACTGAGAAAAGTTCTCATATTTTCTACATACTTAAGTTCCATAGGTGAATTCAGGGAATGCTATATTACCTACTTGTTTTGCATGAAGTCTTTTCCAATGTCTCATTACCTGTTTTTTGTTTGTTTGTTTGTTTTGACTCAGAATCTCTTCATCTTCCTATCTACAGACAAGAACTTTTGCCTTCTGGGATGTCTATATGAAACTTTATTAATCCCCCTTGGGTGAAATTCTGTAGCACACTCCACATTTCCTGTTCTTTGCACTCTGCCCTCTTCTCCCTACCTGCTATTCAAAGGGTAGAGACCATGAAGTTTCCTCTGGGCCCAGGGCAAATAGAAAGGTAATAAATGAGCATTTTGTAAGCCCCAGTTCTGGTACTGGTGATTATCTTCCTTTATGAGAAATCAAGATGCCATATCTGGGTAAGGAATGGGGTCTCCTCAGAAAGTGAGTAGTCAGCAATTTATTTCTGGATTTGGATGCCCAGGAAACCGGAGAAACCTGCTTTGACCAACATGATTTGTTATCTAGAATAAAGGGCATTTTTTTACGGCCCCTGGTTCCCTGTTCTGAGAGACTGGCTATAACTTTCAGGAGTATCTAGTTTGTGGCCAAACGCAGGTCCATTTTGACTTATTAGGAGAAAAAGCAACTTGGGGACAAAACAAACTGATTTTAGAAGGGAGAAGAGTTGCTTCTAGCCATAAAAGTAATCCACGCTCATTGGAAAGGTTTTGGAAAATGATAGAAGATATATAGAAGTAAAATAGACTGAATATTCACCAGCAAGAGAGACAAGAGTTGTTAGCATTTCGCTGCATTTTATAATATATTTTCTCTACACATGTAGAATATTTTACAAAATTAGAAAATTCTAAATATGAAGTTTTGTATCCTATTTTATACTTAATTTTATCTTATTAGCATTTTCCACATCAATAAGTATCAGCTAAAATTTGCACTTTTTTCCTTAAGTAATCTCTGCACCCACCATGGGGCTTGAACTCATGACCCCGAGATCAAGAGTTGCATGCTGTACCGACTGAGCCAGCCAGGCGTCCCTCAAAATTTCACTTGTAATGACTGTATAATATTCCACTGTGCATGCTCTTATTTTTAATAATAAAAACCTTATATTTTTAAATATTTGGGGTCTTTTTATTTAGTATAAATGAAGCCTAAAATATATCTCCATACACAAACTTTTAGTGGGTTTCTCATTTTTTAAAATGGGTCCTGAAAAGAAGGACTATGGGCCCTTGGTGCATGTTCCCAGATTTCACTGGGGTGAGGTTGTTTCTGCCTCAGAACATGCAGAACATGTGTAGCAATCTACCTTTGCTGAGCAAGGCACACTTTACTCGAAACCACATTTCTGGTTCATTTCCCTATAATGGATTACAAAAAACTGAGAAAGAACCCAACCTAAGACTCCATCAGTTCTAAGATGTACCATTATGTAATATAGCAACGAGAAAGAAAGAATGCTACTGATTCAATTAGGATGCACCATCAATTGTAAGACGTATCTAAAATGCAAAAATGTTAAGGTTTGTAAAAATGTGCAACTCAGAAAGGAATATGCCTTTCATTTTATTCTCTTTGAGAGCATTTCTTTGGACCTTTTGCAAGTGGATCAAGATGGATCCAACATCAAATTCAGGGACAATGGCTGTCTTTGTCTGATGCATTGACACAGCATCTCTGCTTTCTCTCCATCACTTCCCCACCCCCAACCCCTCTCCAGGACTATCCCCACCATAGCCATCATTACAGTTCTTCTGATGACCCACCTGTTGTTCTATTCTCTTCATTATGCCTCAGAATCATCTGGCTGGAATTAAGAGAGCTATCTAGGGGTAGTGGGGGGAGTAAGAGTGGAGTTTGAATATTGAGTTCATTTGAAATTTTAACCTGCCCATCTCTTACAACATATTTGGATTACCGACTTATTTTTGCATGACCACCCATGCTAGCCAGTTTTTGCTTTTATAGGTCAATCCCTACTGTTCTAAAAACTAACTCCCAAATTTCATATCCATTCTTCCCTATTTACACAGGGAGAGAAATGCACACATACACACATAAGTTATACCACCTTCCCTCCTCTCTCTGGAGTATGTGTATGTGATGTAGATACATATGTACATATCACATATATATATACACTTCTATATATACTTGTATATGTATACTTCATGCTTATAAGTATATATTTTATACTGTATGCCTTATACTTCTTGGAAGAAAGAGGACACTCATATATATGTCCATATCGAGAAACACATATCCATTCTTTATCAATCTACATATTTCATAGAAAAATGTACACATTTATCCATAGTCAGCACCGTGGAAGAGACTTTAGCTATATCCTTTTATTTTGTTTTGTAAGTGGGTCAATATCTAATACCTTTCTTTTCCCCACCAGAGTTCTGGGCTAGTTGAGACAAATAAAAGGTAGATGAAGATAAAAATATCATTTTATTTCTAATTAAGCATTGAGCTGAAGAATGCAGTATAGACATGAGGCACAATAGGCTTACTACTAAACATAGCCCAGAATTCAAAGAACTCTGCCTTTAGTCACAGACAACATTGGACCACTACAACCTTCCGTCTCCCCCAAGAGGGGCAGAGACTTAATCCCAAAGGGTACTTCATGGTGCAGAGCCGATGAGAAGATGTGCTTTCCAAGGGCGAGTCATTTCCTAAACAGAGTGAGGGGGAAGGGGTGAGCCGGCCATGCCTGTTTTCTCTGCGTAACTCATCTATTACTCCTGTCACTCCACGACTGTGAGGAGTGGTGCAGGAGACCAGAAGCATTAGAGAAGAAAATGCTCCTCTCAGAAGCCTGATGAGTGGGAAAGACACATTTCTCCCCCAACACTGGATTTTATTTTAGAGGAGAAAACTGAGGCCAAGAAAATTTCATCCACTTTGTCAGAATCATGTAGCTAGTTAATGGCAGAGCGGGTCTTAACATTTTTCTTCTCCTGACTCCTACTTTCCTTTTCTTTTTCAGAGGAGAGGGAACCAATGGGCTAATTCATAATAAAAATAAAACCTAGCAATTCATTCAACTAATAGTTATCGAACACCCACTGTGTGCCAGTCACTGTCTGGTCTCTGGAGATAGTGCTGAACAATTTAGAACAAGTACCTGCCTTCTTGAAATTTACCTCCTAACTGGGGAGACAGATAATAAACAACCAGCTTCAAGTAGGCCACATGGTACAAAGACAAGTGAGACAGAGTGAGAGTGACAGAGGCTACTCTTTCCAGAGAGCATCCTGGGAAGGCCTCCCTGAGGAAGTAAGATTTGAAGAGAGGAACCAGCTATAGAAATTCTGCAAAAAAAGCATTTAGGCTGAGGGGATGGCTGATGTCTTAAAGACCCACTGAGTCCCAATGTGTTGGGTTTTGAATGCGTGTTTGTGCTAATTTAAAGAGAGGAGGAAGGACAGAGAAAGTAACAATCAAATGAGTAGACACTTTGGACCCCACATGGAGGATGACTACTTTTCCCTATTCCTAAGGCTAATCTTGTCAGCAGATACCAGTGATTAGAATCCTGGGTGAAACATCGCTAGAAGACCTTGCAAACTCTCCATTTTAATTCTCAGTTGAGCAGTGTTACTCTAGGTTACTCATCTGGAAGAATGCCTTGGAATGATCTTTATTGTCCTTTGGTTCTCCCACGTTAATAAGGCAGCATGCTCTCCAAGCAGGGAATGCCATACACATTCAGGGCTAGAGTCTCTCAAAATCGTGAGGCCGGCTGTGTTGCTGGTTTACTGTCATCCCTTATTAGTGAAGGTGTCACAGACCTGACTCATGTCCCGTTGGGCATTTGGTATGTTTCTAGTGAATGCTTATATTACATTGATTTTGAATCACCAGTGGTATTAAGCGGTAAACAACACAGCTTTAGAAGAAATCCTCTGAGCTTTTGGATATTAAGATATTCTTAACTTCTGCTCTGTTTTTGTTACAGCCAAGTCTCCGGTAAGTTCCAAAGGATTGTATAGCCTAGCTCATCATTAGGCTCGGGATCCATAAAACTTATGTTTCAAGCTAGTTACTACCGTCACTACAGTGTGACACGATAGGGACCCGCAGTGGTGTGAGATTTCTGGGAAATTGCACATTAAGAGCCAATCCATTCAGTTCACCTGGAAGAAAAGTCGTTGGGCAAGAAGTGGGAGGGTAGCAATGCCCGGGAACATTAACTTGCTCAGCATGGTGCTGAGCTAGTGTCTGCCAGGGGGGCTACATAATTAAGGTACATGGACTCCCCTAACTATGGGAGGGGAGGAGAGGTAATGGGGACTGGAACAGATCTGGAAAAAGCCTAGCTGTGTATGCATTAGTGTCTTTAAAAAGCACAGGTGAGGGAAATGCCTCTCAGAAGTAAGGGAAGAGAATTGAGGTGGCTAATCACATTCCTCTCTACGTTCCATCTCTCTGTGAAAAGCCAGGATAGAAAAGATGGGGAGATAAAAGTGCACTGTGAATTAACAACAAAAGAAGAGCCCTGGGTTCAGGCTGAGTGTGCCGTGCCCATCGTTGTATTCTCCCCTCCCCCAGCGCTCTCTAACACAGTGCCCCATGACAATAGGAACTTGATTCTTATTTGTTGAAAGAGTTAGTAAATGAGGGAATAAATGAATGAGGTATGGATTAGGTACCTCGAATCAAAGTCCAGTATGCTTTTCAGGGCCTACCTGATAAATTAGTCTTTATGTAAAAATGAATTGTATAAAGACAGGCTATGTAAGTGAACTCCAAAGTCACATTATATTTGACAGGATGACTTTGAATGTACTAATCTCATGCCTTCAGAAAGTTTAGAGAGGACTGTGCTCATGAGGCAGAAGAATAAATAAGAACCTATTCCTAGATTTAATATGACACAGAAATATTTACATGAAGTCTTTCAATGTAAGGTTTGTTATACCACTCAATTTAATATGGGCAAAATTTTGCTATTTATACACACAATTCACTTCTGCTGAGTTTAGCAGGAACTTCAGAAGTGCCTCCAAGACCTATGTAGGTTACACAAGATCCCTGAGACAAAGAAGGCCTTATCCTCTCTGGCTAGCATATTACTTACTTGTACTCAATTATCTGGATAGGTGTACATTTATTCACATCTATCCACCCAGCCTTCATATTCTTATCTATCCATATCCATCCATCTATCTCTCTACCATTTCTCAAATTCTCCATTCATGAATCTATCCATACATACATCCATATATCCATCCATGGATCCATGGATCCATCCATCCATCCAATTCATACTTTATAAGCACATGCTATATGCCAGGTCATGTGTATTGGGAATAGACATAACAAAGACGTGGTCTTTTGTCCCAATAGCTCATTATCATTTTTGTTATGAGCTACATCTTGGGTTGACACAGCATGTTGTTTAAACTTCTATTGTACTCTAATGTGGTACACTTGCCCATTTGCACAACTACAAAATTAGCTGATTAGGACCATGATTTGTTCCGATTTTCTAATCATGTCAATGAGAAATCTGTGCATCAGGGGAAGTATACAGTTTGCCTTAAGTTCTCCCAACTGTTGATGGCAGAATAGAAACTAAGACGTAGGTGTTCTTTATTACAATTCAGGGTTCCTTCTATCACCTCCTGTGCGTAGCTAAAGTGGGTGTTCACTTCCTGAACAGAATGTAGAGTCTATGGAGAGTCAGAGGTCCTGGGTCTAACTATCATTCAGGAAGACCCTGCAAGCTTTGGGAACCTAGAGACCAAAGAGTCTTCAAGAAGCCAAAAAGAGATCGGTGCTACAGCATCTTTTAATTTTTCAAAGAATATTTATGATGTGTCATTAGAAGCCTTCAAGCTTACACAAAACACTGCATTTACACATGACACCCACTTCAGTAAGAGCCTAAGGGGGGACTCATTAGCAGACAATTAGTTATTCAACTTGTTAAACATTAATTCCTCTTATGCCTCTGGTCTGCCCAGAGAAATATAACAGGGGGAAATATAGCAAACTAGAGTTACTGGTCCTTGTCAGCTGGCCTCCTTTTATTCTATAGGTCTAAATATTGCTTTGGTATGTCTTTCAATACCCCAGGGGCTCATGGAGGAGGAGGGCCACTAAAGAGAGGGGTAATGTTTTCTTTAATTTTTTTTAAATTTATGAATGGATGCTCCTTTGCATGCAAGTACCATGGTAGTCTCAAGCTCCCACCATAGAGGACAGCCCCAGATGTCTCGGATGCTAAAGTTTTTAAGACTTTTGGCACATGAGGCTGCTGGTACCCACTGACATAATGACCATACTATGGGAGAAAAGATGATCCAGTAGTGCATATTTGGCAAAGGAAGTATGGAGCAGAGAAAGGGAAATGAGAGCACAGATTCTAGATCCCCAGCATCTAGGGATCTTTGGGCAGAAGAGAAGAACATGTAGGGAAAAAGAGGCAGAAGGCCAGAGGACCAGAGATGCTGTGTTCCGCAATGGAAAGCTTGCAGAGTCATGTCTGCAGAGGCATGGCAGCTCTTCTGAAGCATGGTTCAGGGTGAGGTTGATAGGATCCAGGCAAGGTGTCAGGGCATAGGCTACATGCCACAGGTATGGGGCAAGGCTTCAGAATCAGCAGTCCACAATGTAGCTAAATAATTAGGGAAGGTTGGGTAGAGAAAGACCACCAACTTGCAGGGCCAGAACATTCCCAGACCTGCTGCTGGTTTCTGAGCATCCAGGTGGTCTGCAGGATGAAGATGCACTGGTATGAAATGGCCTATGTACTAGGTGGTAAGGACAGTGAAAGCCAGGGATTCTCAGTCTTATGAAAGAAGCCAACAGTTTGGAGACAGGACGTTGACACCAAAAAAGAAGGAGAACCAAGAAATGAAAGAACGGGGACAGCCTTGGTGATATTAGGAGGAGCCTTTGCCCAAAGTCAACTGTGCCTCTAGACTCAGTTGTAAAAGAATCAATGCATTCTCTCCTTTTGCTTAAGTGACTTCAGTTGTCCTTTGTAGCATTTGCAACAGAAAGTGTCCTGAACTAGCGAGTTCTGGTTTCTTCAGGTTAGGACTCGCCTTAAACTAAATTTTAAGAAATCATTGTTGTCATTCTCTGAGCAGTTTCTGGACCAGAAGTCCAGGACATACTCACAACTCCTCTTGGTAGAGACCCTTCTTCTCATTTTATAAATAGGAACACCCAGTCTCAGAAAGGTGGTCTCTTGCCCAAGGCTACAAATCTGGCAAAATTGTAAAGCTGATTCCAACCGACTCTGAAGTTCTGGTGTTTTCCCCTCTGCCATATTGACCCCAGCCCCATCCCCCAGGTGAGGTTAATCCCCAAGATTTCTGATGACTCTTTAAAGCTTCCATTCCACTTTCCTGCCTGCAGCACTGTTAGCTTTATTTCTCCCATTTTCTCTACTCATCAACACATATGCTTCTCAGAATAGGCCCCCAGGATCCTTGCTCATGGCTGGGATGGCTAACTAATTATCTGTGCATAACATGCCAATGAGCAAGGACACCCATTATATATATATATATATATATATATATATACATATATATACATATATATATGTATATATATAT
>NW_026057585.1:35669503-35706853 GCF_023721935.1 Panthera uncia
TGTATATATATATATGCGTGTGTGTATATCTATCTATATCTATATATCTATATATGCTATTATATATACATAGAAGCTCTCTCTAGGGGCACTTGGGTGGTGGCTCAGTGGGTCAAATGTTTGACTTTGGCTCAGGCCATCATCTCCTTGTTTGTGAGTTAGAGCCCGCACCAGGCTCTGTGCTGATGGCTCAGAGCCTGGAGCCTGTCAGATTCTGTGTCTCCCTCTCTCTCTGCCCCTCCCTCACTCATGCTCTGTCTGTCTCTCTCTAAGATAAACGAGCATTAAATTTTTTTTTTTTTTGAAAGCAGCTCTCTCTATATATAGAAGTTGCTGCTCGGTTGATGTTGGTGATATAACTCAGGAGGGGCACATATTTTCTCTTGGAAGACATTTACTTAACCCCAAGGCATGATGCTGATGCAGGCTAGGGGCAATAGGGTCTGGAGAGGAGCCCCCTGTCCTCGCCTCTCTCTCTCCCAGCATCATCTCAGGTAGCTGAGCCGTGCCCTGCATGCCTGTCTGCCAGCCTGCCAGGTGGGTCTTCCCTGTTAGTGCCAGCCTGCTGCTTTATGTGGCACCGTGTGACTGATTTGATGACCTGTGACCTGACTGTCCATCTGGCCACTCAAGAGTTCGCCCGGCTGTTTACCTTTTTTTGCTGTGACTGAATTTCCATTGCCTCTCTCAGCATCTGACTTGCAAACCACTCTGCTCTGTCTGTTAAATAGATGAAAAGAGAGAGTGACCTCCTGCTGCCAGTACCGCCCTGTGCCCTCCCCGTCTTCGATCAGAATGCACCTGTGCTTCGGAGGCTTCCGCTTTCTCCTGAACTTGCCATTGCCTCCACAGCCGCCATCCCAGCTTGCCATGTGTGCGGTGCTCTGTGAAAGGAGAGACATTTCATTTTGTACTTGGCAGGCGCTGAACTCAACTGGACAGTGAGACCCAGGAAATATGACACCATCTGCTTCCTGCCATGTTCTGGCTCCCGCACTTGATGTCAGGGCATCAGCTGTTACCTGAGTGCACTGGGTCCTGTGAAGTGAGCCATTCAGGAAACACCTTTGCTAACACTTTCCTCAACAGCACAATTTATACTGGCCAGCCTGCATTGCTGAGCATTTTTTCCATCTTGACTCCCAAAGTAAAAATGTCTTCCTGCTTTCTAAGTTTTCCAAACAGAGTATATATGCATAATTATATAGGCACACAATAGAAATGTTTGCTTATTTGGCCATCCTTTTGTGTATGTGGACTTTTTTTCTGCTGGAGAGGTAGCTTTCTCAGATCAGTCCCTGGCTGCCTTGAAATGTATCAAGTGCTCTGTGCTTTGGTCTCCTCCCCATTCCAGGAGGTAGTGATGTCCTTAACTAGTGGTTAACTGAGGATTAGTTACTCCAAAAGGAGGATTAAGCGAACAACTGTGTCATGGAAAATATGAGAGACTGGTTGGGCCTCCCCCATGCTGGGAGTACCTAATCCAGCTGGCAGCACTCAGGGCTATAGGAAGGAATAGGAACTGTTTCCCTCTTGCCATGGTCCCTGCAAATCTCAAATTTCCCTGAACCCCTGACCTGCTGCTCTTTAGTTCTGGAAGCTGCCAGGCAGGTGGCATGGGTGATGCATTCAAGGCTGAGTTCTTTCCTGACTCAGTGGTTGTAATCCCATTGTGGACAGACAAATCAAGCCACCTGTGCGGAATATTAAAAATGAAACAAAACGCAAAAAACAACACTGCCGATCTGTTAATGAATTTTCAGACTCAAAGTATGCCATCTGGAACAGACACGCTGGCTTCTGGAATCTGTGTTGCTTCTTTCCTCTTTCTTATGATTTTGACATGGCTTTGGTTAGCCATTTCTATTTTGATGTTTAAAGAGTGATATTACACAAAATCTGAATCTTAATTGAAAATGTATGCTTTTCTCATTTAAGTTGCTGACTCTTTGAAGAATTATAGCATTGCAAAGTTTTCCTGGTGGGGTTCCTGAGAAAATTCTTTCTGGTCACCAGATTGTTTCCTGAATTAGCCGAAGCCTCTAGGTCCTAGGTCATAAGAAAAAATGAAACAATTTGTCACAGTGTCGAGTATGACGTTAGAGAAAATGCTGTGTATGAATTGTAAGCAATGCATTGTTTTTTGTGAAAGACTGAGAGAATGGGTGGGCTGCTCATGAACATAAGCTGCAGCCCCTGACAGCCAGACCATTACCATGACTTTTTTAAAAAAAGTTTATTTATTTTGAGCAAGAGCACACGAGATTGGGGGAGGGGCAGAGAGAGGGAGAGAATCTCAAGCAGGCTCTGCACTGTCAGTGAAGAGCCCAACGTGGAGCTCGAACTCATGAACCGTGCAATCATGACCTGAGCCAAAATCAAGAGTTGGATATCCAGCCAAGTGAGCCACCCAGGTGCCCCCATTGCCATGATTTTATAATTTTTTTTTAATGTTTATTTATTTTTGAGACAGAGAGAGACAGAGCATGAATGGGGGAGGGCAGAGAGAGAGGGAGACACAGAATCGGAAGCAGGCTCCAGGCTCAGAGCCATCAGCCCAGAGCCCGACGTGGAGCTCGAACTCATGGACCGCGAGATCGTGACCTGAGCTGAACTCAGCCGCGAGATCGTGACCTGAGCTGAAGTCAGACGCTTAACCGACTGAGCCACCCAGGCGCCCCCCCATTACCGTGATTTTAATAAGAGTCATGGCTATACTCAGCCAGCTCCGCCACCCACTGGACTTTCCTCTGGGAAGCCTGATGAAATGCACGTGAGCACCATACATTTATGTGTGAACACACGCACACACACACACACACACACACACACACAGAGTGTATCCATGCCATTGTTTTTACACCTGCTAGAACCTATGGACAGAACTGCTGTCTCCTCCCTGTGACCGATGAAGACAACTCAGAGCCCCTTCTGATCCATCTGCCTCTGCAGGCTAAATTCTCCCTTTTGTGGAATGTTGAAAACTATAACCTATACTCTGGTCCTAGAGATGGCAGAGGTGGCATTAAAAATTTGCTCATGTTTTCAACTCAGAGGGTTAGATAATAATGTGGCTTGAATCATCGCATAGACTATGGTTTGCTTAATTACTAATTACTGGTGAACCATGTTCTATTGTTTAAGATCCTATTGTTTAATATGTCCTGGCCTTTGGACATTTGTAGAAATATCTGTGTGAACAGCATGGTAGTTCTTCACTGAAAAGAAGGCAATACAGGCGTGGTCCTATGCAGCAGTGGCCACTTTGTTGGCACTAAATGATAACTACTTTGGGCATCTTAGAGGATGCCATGTTCTCTTCAAAGAGCCCACCACACACAGAGAGTAAAGGATTAGGAGTCCCATAATGGAGATCCATTAAATGTTGTAGTGTTAGAAATAATTAAGCAGCATTTTATGATAGCACCAGCAGGCTAGTCCGTGAATAATTCTTTTCAGGGTTTGCTCTTTCTCTCCATAGGTAAAGGATTTAGATGGATTTATGACATTGGCTGAAACGAATCAGTGGATAAACGATTATAGGATTTGAATGTGGTTAAGCCAAGATTAATGCTGCCGATTCCTGAGAACATAGGAGATGACTGTCACCCAAGTAAGTGAACTTGCAGTTCAAGATGTACAGTCTCTGGCCAACAGTTCAAATTCTCTGGGCACATTGACGTGCACACACTCTCTCAACCCAAACCCAGCATTCCGTGTCACACTGTGAAGGATGGTAAGCAAACAATAATGATAGAGGGCTTGAGATGTGGTGAATAAAGTACTCAATGTGACTAAACTGCTGCTTACTAGCATTCTCAGGTCACCAGGGTACCATTTAGGCCAGGGCCTTAACGAGGTCATTTACCTTTACCTACACCAGAACCATTACCTTAATTGCTACTCAGCCTTCATGAAAGTGTTTATGGGTAAACAGTTTTCACCAAGGGAGTTATTAACTACCCCCTGGATTACCATAGGATCAGGAATCATAAAAATAGTAGCAATTGTAGTCATAATAACCTATGTTGTGTAAGTATCTGTTATAAATGTCTTAAATTTTCACCACCACCATCACCACCCAGAGCAGCTTTAGGGTGAAGCACAGCATAAGAAACAGAGCACTGGTTATTAAAAAAACATGGATGGATGAGAGGGTCCTCCTTATTCATCAAGTCTGGAAAGCATAAAAGAACAAAAGGGCTGCCATACCTTAACCTACCTATTATCTCTATCTTTTAATACTTGTGCTGAGGAACTAGTGGTAGACATGTGGATTGTTCTCACCTTAAAGAGGGGGGAAATGTGCTAAGTAAATATATTTTACATGTGTGCCCAAGGTCAAGGGAGAGCCAGAGTTTTGCAAATAGTGTCAGTTCCATCGTCATTGGCTCATTCTATGGCTACATGGCACCCAAATAAGTTGAAAGCAGATATTTCAATCCATGCCCCAGAAGTTTTAGTAAATTAAATAGGTGGGGGCTGTGGAGACCTAGCTATCTCTTTTTGTGGACTGCTTTTCCAGTCCCTTGCCATGCGTCTAGTTAACAGTAGATTTGCTGTAGACTGAAAAATACCTAGACTGAATTCTTGGTTGAGTCGACCTGGAAATATTTCCCACATCAGTCCTAAGGTGTCTAAGCTGATGTTCCACCCATATGGACTCATAAATTCCTTTCTGCTTCTGGACCATTGTGATACACTTCCTCTCTCTCCTTAGTTGTCTGCATTACCTACAAAATAAAACTCAGCCTGAAAGAGTTTCATTCCATACACTCTGCTTTGGACCCTTACCCTTTTCTCTAGCTGTCTCTTACAACTTCCCTACACATGTAGCACTCTGGATCATTATGCCTCACCCTGTATGCCTGCCCTACCAGAAGAAAGCAAGATAATGTAGTTAAAGTATTTCTCAAATTGATCAATGAAGAGATCATCTTTAAATGAAACAAATGATCGTACATTTCCATACTGACTTCTTAAGTACAAATAAAAACCTTGGTATGAGCTTCTTCTTCTTCTTCTTCTTCTTCTTTTAAATATGGAATGCTTCACAAATTTGTGTGTCATCCTTGTGCAGGGGCCATGCTAATCTTCTCTGTATAGTTCCAATTTTAGTGTATGTGCTACCAAAGCTAGCACTGGAATGAGCTTCTGCAAGGACCCTATAGACTGAGTACGATTCTCTTTCTTGGTCAGTAGCGAACTAAATGGTTCTTCTTCCAAAGGGAGCCTTTGAAATATTTGAGGAAAACAATCATAGATCCTTCAAGTCTTTTCCTCATCAGGGTAATATTTCATGTTTCTTCAGCTGCTACTTACAGGAAATAGTTTCAAATTCCCTTCCATTCAGCTTACTTCTCAGATGAAATCCAGTTGTGTAATGTCTTTCTTAAAGAATAAACAGTATGGCACACAGACACATCATTCCCTTGATCCGGATTCCACACTTCCAGAGTTGTCCTCTCAAATTGTTAAAAGATGTTTTTGCAGCCACATCCTATACGATTAACCCACGTTGATCTTGCTGTCACCTAAAAAGTCTATATCTTTTAAAAACACATGTATGACTATCTTGAAGCCATCCCTCCTTCATTCTGTATTTATGCAGCTGGTCTATTGAGCATAAATGAAGGCCTTCACATTTATCCCTGTTGAAATCCATCTTGTTAGTAAGCCCAACATTCTAGCTTCTCAAAGTCTTTGATGATCCTGGTTCAGTATTTCGATCCCCTAACGAGTTCTCTCAGATAAAAATTGATCTACATACCATTTTTGTACTTGGAAAAATGTTGCTGTCACAGCCTTACACTCGAATCAAAGGAGACCTGTCTCAGCCTAGGTTATGAACTAAAAACTCAACATCTACAAGAGTGAAGAGGTAGGTAATAGACAGTGGTAAGACCAGAGTGTGTTAAGGTGTCTTAGTTCACACCTGAATCACAATAACAATATGTGGACCAACAATACCAAGTGAGCCTTGGCAACTGGTGGGTAAAAGTAGCTGTGTTTCCATGGGGTCACATTCTAGTGGCATTTAAAGTAGGTCGAAACTAAGGCCAAATAGCTCCTGCTGTTTTTGACAACTCAAGCTGCAACAATGTGCAGTATATTTTTCATCTTAAGATAGTGCTCATAATACAAACTAATTAAAACAGGGCACAACAAAATCATGGACTGATTCTCCTACCACGCAAGGTTATATACCTTGCTCCTGCCCTCATGAAATTCTGCCTAACAACAAGGAGATCACGAGGAAGAACCCCCTGGAGACAACAGCCAAAACTTTCTACATTGCTAGTGGTAAGTGTGGCCCAGAGAAGGGGCAGAGCAATTTGATTATGTATCACTGATTAGGTGAGTGTCCAGACACATGAACAGAGGGGTGATTTCTCAGGAAAGCAATAACTGATCCACACTGTTGTTGTTGTTGTTGTTGTTGTTGTTGTTTAATCAGACACGCACACGCACACACACACACATACACGCACACACACTGAATGAATGAATGAATGAATGAGGAAAGGGCCTATCCAAAGTAAGCTGGGATAAACTCACTGCTGTTTTCCCAGGTAATAAAGATGGCTATCTTTGTCCAGAACAGATGCTATGAGATCATGTCTCCAAGAGATGAACTGAGAATGAATTCACTTAAATTATGATGCTTACAGAGAGGATTTTAGCTGAACATTTGTTCCTATGATTTATGGCACCCTCCATCCGGTGGAGTCAATGTGAAAAAATGAAACTTAATTACAGCATACAGACAGTTTGCTTAAAAGAGAGCTAAAAGTTTGTGGGGATTTTTTTTTTTATGAGACAGGAAGCTTATCCTAAAAGAAAAAAAGAAGAAAGCTTTATAAAACATTTGCAACTCATCAGAAGTGTGGGTCTGGTCCTTAGTGATGGGGGAGGGGAGGGTTTGGGCTGTGACTCCCCCTAGCCTCTAAGCAAATTACATCCAACCCCAGGTCCTTACCCAACTCCTACTCCAAAATTAGCCTCTCCAGGATTCTCTTTTACTTTAGCCTCGGCTTTCCCTTTAGGGAAGAGAGTAGTATTATTGTCCTTTCTCCTTGGCAACTCAAGTCTGGAATTTTAAATTTATAGCGAAAGAACGGTTCCGGGTTTATATGGCTCAGAGGGCGTTATTATCAAATCCAATTAAAAACATTCCTTCTGCTAATAAAAAAGCCAGCACCTTCCCTTTAAACTAGGACCCACCCTTAAGTTAATTCATGGCTGTTAGCACCTTATTTGCTTTCAAGGGTCTCTCGGGTACCCAGCTTCTGAGGCAAAGCAGAGTCTAGTTGGTAGGTCAGTGGCTTAGTTTGATTCACATGCCTGACCCCCAACTTATTCTACGTCTGAAGTTGAGTCTCTTAAACTCTTTATGTCTTGAGATCTCCTCCTGAGATCCCATCCAGAGAGGCCAGGTTAATGGTACTTATTTGGCAGAGTTTTTTAAGATCTACAGATGAACCTGTCTGATGAATAATACTAATGCTTAGGATACTCATCGAATGATAATTGGCCCTCTTTGGATCATTTAGGATTCAAATGCCTCCACCCAATCATTCCGTGAACAGCAGCCAGCCTCTGAGGGTTAGATTTAGCTTTTTCACTTAAATTTGCAAACTGGTACTGCTTTCATCAAGAAAGAAAATACAACAACGAAAAGATACTAGCTAACATTTGGATAGCATTTTGTATTTTCAGCATGCTTTCAGATAATACATTATGTAACTCACAAGCAAACAGCATTTTATCTTTTTCAGGCATGCGAAGACAGCAGGATTCCTGAATTCTCAAAAACTAATCATGAGCACCTCTGAGACTGACTGTTGGGTCTATTTTCAATAGATTTTGCAGTTAAAAAAGTGATCGATGATTCCATTTCCTCTCCAAGAGTCAAGTGAATTTATCAGCTTCTGATTCCTGCTTTCACCTAAAATAAGGTGCTGGTCTGGGCGTTCAAGCTCAGTTTCGGGGGGAACCCACCCAATTCATCCTCTTTTCCTTATTACTCACCTACCAGTTCTTTCTCACCGCCGTTGCTGCTCCAGTAGCTTTAATGGAGGGCAGCAGCACCGAAGAGCTGCTCTACAAATGCAGGTGTCTTCCCTGCACGGAGGAAAGAGGAACCTCTATCACTGAAGCCTCACCTACAGACAATTTATCTAACAGATTCTACTTCCTGCATGCCATTTGCCAGTATTTATCCTGTGTGTGGGCTCCCATGGAGGATCCTCATAAAGGATGGTCTTGATATAACCTAGAGTCATGTTTTTCCATCTAAATAATGAAGAGGCTTCAGTTCCCTTTCTCTTTTGTTTCCTACAGCTTAGACAAGATGTCCATAACCAGAATGGTTAATATGAAGGTTGTCCTTTTTTTTTTTTTTTTGCCTAGAAAGGGGCCATATTTGTACTTTCTTTCCTTAAAAAAATTGAATTTGACAAGCATCCTTCCTTCTTTCCTTCCTTCCTCCCTCCCTCCCTCCCTCCCTCCCTCCCTCCCCCTTCACTTCCTCCCTCTTTCTTCTTTCTTAAATATCAATAGCCAGATTTTTCTATGTCAAAGTGTCTTCCTTTAGAGATTAAAATATATAATAATAAAGTGCCTTTTATGTATAATCACTTGACAGGTAAACTGCTTTGTCTGACAATGTTTTGAATTAACAGTAACCTAAAAAGCATACAGGACTCTCCATAGGGAAGTTTCTTTCTTCTTCTTCATTTTTTAGTCCTCCAATTGCAAGCCATTCATTTTTACATTTCCATGTTAAAGACAGGACACTAAAAGTGCATTACCTTAATAATCAATAACTCAGTGGGAGGTCCTAATGGGGAGAATTCACTGGAAGCTACATTCCAGTTGAAGTAGCAAAGGACCACCATAGGCCTGCAGGCTATAATTAGACAACCATAAAACTAGGAGGTAAAGGGTGGCAGACTACATTAGCAGTAAAATGCTAACTTGCAAGTAATAAGTCTCGAATCTTTCATGTCTACTCGAGTGTCACTTATACTTGAACAAGGAAAATGTTATGTTAAAGAACAAATTTACATTTAGGATCCCTAAAGCTTAAGGACTGGTGAAGGTTAGTGTGGCAATGAGAAAACAAATGAATACAAATCTGCACACTTCACAATTTTCCCTCAGTGCTCTCTTCCCTCTCCCTTTCTTTTCCATCCACCCGTTTTTCATCCCCCTCTAGGGTCTGAGAAACATCACAGAATTTAAACACAGGAAACCAATATAAAAACCCTCTCATGCAAAGAAACAGTGCGGCTGACTTTACATTGTTTCTATTCATGGCTCGCTAGTTTTACATTTTCTGATCAGTGACTGCCACTGAGACCAGGAAACCAGTTTCTTCAAGAGCATCAGTGGACTGTCTGAAGGCCTTGCATTATTGATTTTCTGCTCGTAGATTCCAGTTGCTCTGTCAATCATGGGCCAGAAATACAAGATGGCAGTCAATAAGCAAAAGGACTGAGCTCCCATGAAGACAGCAAAATAATTCAAAAGATCTGATTGAAGCAGAAAATGCCAAAATCCTCAAGAGAAAAGAAATCAGATAAGCCTTTCTGGAAACGAAAGTCCATAGTACCCCCAAAGGCACAATGTTTTCGAAGGGGAAAATATTCTTGCCAAGTGAGTCTGAATCTGTCCACCAAATGAATGCATTAATGCAAACGTGTTAGGCAACATTATAGGTGGGGATGTCATAATGAGGAATATTATTCTGCTGCCATTGGATAGAAATGTATAGGGCAAACATGAAGTTGTAAGAACATGTGCTGAGGACTGTAGTAGAGGTAAATACAAGTGGCTTTGTGACTACAGAGAAAGGAGATGCGACAGCCTGGGCAAGTCAGGAAAGATCCCAGGGGTGACAGTTGAATTGCATCTTGAAGAATGCTTAGGAGTTCTACAAACAGAGGGGGAGCAGAACACTGCAGGTTGAGGACTTAGCATGCGGCCATCACCCTACACTTGCTTACGTTTATTCATACAGATTAAACGAGCATATGAATTATTGAAAGAGGCATTCTTTAGACTAGAGCTATGAACTGAACACTCTCATGTTGGTTTTCAACTGTTTAATGATTTTTTCCCCTCGTCTTCTATGAGCTGTAATCCCACAGTGTCTATCTCATGCTTTGTGCAAAGAAGCTGCTCAATAAATATTTGTTAATGGATTGATCAGGAAGAGAAAGGCTAAGCATGAACTGAAGGAAGGAAGCAAAATATCTTTAAGGAGTTATTAAATGTCTTTAGGATCCTTTAATGTGACTAAAAATATTAAAATTACTAAATGATGAAAAGACAAATATGAAAATTCAAGAGTAAAGTATCTGCTACAAATCCAATGTTTGGATAATGGGGTTTTCTGCTTGATGGGATTTTCTGGTTAAAGAAAAGCTATCCTAAATCTTTTAAAGTTGTATTTGTTCAAGTTACTACCATACCTGCTAGATAGGGGGCTAAGGGTTCTTCCCATTGTTTCCTGAATAATCAGACTCCACTGCTCCCACCCGTCAATCTCACTCATTGGACTCCAGCCACAGTGGCTCTTGCAGAAGATGCCAAGTGTCTTCTCACTTCAGGATCTTTTTTTAAATTTTTTTTAACGTTTATTTATTTTTGGGACAGAGAGAGACAGAGCATGAACGGGGGAGGGGCAGAGAGAGAGGGAGACACAGAATCGGAAACAGGCTCCAGGCTCTGAGCCATCAGCCCAGAGCCCGACGTGGGGCTCGAACTCACGGACCGCGAGATCGTGACCTGAGCTGAAGTCGGACGCCCAACCGACTGAGCCACCCAGGCACCCCCTTCAGGATCTTCTTAATACGTTATTCTTTCCACCTGAAACATTTCTTCTCCTACAAGGTATGAGGGGTTTACATGCCCCGGAGAGGGCTTAGGCTCAATCTCACTGAGTTCAGCCTGTAGCACTAACTTCTAGCAGGTTGCCACTAACCTTTACAGCTGCCTAGATTGCACGGAAGCAAATGACTTGCAGGAGCTCACCTCAAATCCTCTGCAAACCTCCTCTCTGCAGTCTGGCCATGAATCTTTGCACCTGCCACTGGAGAACACCACTTTCTCCTCTTTCTCTTCTTCTCTGCCTTCCATTTATTGTCTAACTCTAAACTGGGTCCCCCAAAGGAAGAAGATTCTGGGAAATGTAGTGCCTCATTCTGCTAAGCAGTGAAATTGCAATAGAAGAGGCGGTGGCTAGGTTGAATTGACTACAGATAATCCAACACCCTGGCCAACTTCTACCCATCCTTCATTTCCCCAGACTATTTCCTGACCCCTAGACAAGATTATGCTCCTCTGTCATAGTATTTTTCTTATTGACACTTAACACAATTGCAATATTATGGTTATAGGTGTAACTATGGATTAAATGTTCCTCTTATCCACTAAAAGCACTCGTTCTTTGTGTTTACCTAATATCCTCTCACCCTCTGCCGCCTACTAGGCTCTCCATACACATATACTGAAGGCACAAATGAAGTACCTCACATTTCAATGATTTATACTCCTGCAGTGCCTGAAAGTCATCCTTTCTGAATGTTGTACAGAGGTGATGTTTTGATATTAAAGGCAACAAGGGGAAGGGACTGGCTTAAATCAATGATTGAAGGATAAACTTGGGAACTGTTTTAAAGGTTAATAGTAGGGGGGACAATTTGGCATTCTCTATCATAAGTTTTTAAAATATGTCTATCCTTTGACCTAGAAATTCTAAGAATGTATTCTAATGACATTTTAGGCTGTGAAAGAGATTGATGTATAAAGATTATTCATTCCATTATTCATTGCAGCCTCTGGAAAGTGTTGTCCTTACTCTGTGTTTATACTTCAACACCTCCCACTCGCTTCTTAAACCACTATTGTATGGCTTCGGTCCCCATAAACCCACTGAAAAAGTCTGTCTGATGCCAGTAACGACCCTCTTCTCATCAAGAAACCCAATGGATATTGATAGTTTGTATCTTACTTGACTTCTCAGAACACTTGGCCTGTGGATAGTTTTCTCCCTTTTAAACATCCTCTCCCTCTGGCTTCTAGTACTTGACTACTCTTCTGCCTTCCTGGCCACCCTTTCTCAATCTCAATCTCTGCTTTGTGTTTTTGCTCTGGGTTCTCATCCCTTTCTGCTCTCTCTGGGAAAATCCATTCTTTCCTGGTATTTCAATTACCTCTCACATGCAGAAAAATCTCAAGTCTATCGCTAGACTGAAAGGATTTAATACATGCAATTGGCTATTGGATATCTCAATTCGGCATGCGAAACTCAACTTACTTAAAACTGAATATACCTGGGGCACCTGAGCGGCTCAGTCAGTTAAGTACCCAACTCTTGTTTTCGGCTCAGGTCATGATCTCATGGTTTGTGGGTCTGAGCCCCAAGTCAGTGCCCTGTTAGCGCAGGGCCTGCTTGGGATCTCTGTCTCTCTCCCTCTCTCTACCCCTTCCCCACTCTGTCTCTCTCTCTCTCAAAATAAATAAATAAACTTAAAAAAACCAAACTGATTATGTCATCATTCCCAGCAAATGTGCTTCATTCAATTACTTATTCAACCCAAAGTAAGTGTGTGTGTGTGTGTGTGTGTGTGTGTGTGTGTGTCTGCGTGTCTGTGCATATGCTGTGGAAATGGAGATGAAGGGTCTTTTTACTTACTTTCAGGTAGGCAAGTGAATGAGCAGCAAGGCATAAGTAGTCCATGATTATTCTTTTTAATCTAGTTCTGTTTTCTTCACAGTTAGTAAATTCATTCCAGATTTGGTCAATATACTACCATCAAGCTCTAATTTAGAGTGTTTTGGGTTTTAGACTCCCCCTCTTTTTGTGAATATTTTAAGATATTTTAGATAAGACAAAGAAAGCTTGGTACCTTTCAAACCAGAATCTATAAGCTTCACCTTTAATGGCTGCATAATTCCATCATATGGGAATATCAATTTATTTAACCATTCTCCTATTGGTATATTCTAATAAAAAATGAGTTCAGAAGCATTCTAGTGAAGCAGCCCAGGTTAGTTAGGCTGCAGTGAGGGTAGGCTTCATTATATACTAATGTTCACATGAGTCTGAAGATATTTAGAGTTTGATTTGAAAAAGGAATTTCTAGCAAGAGTATATTCACCAGTATTTCTGTGTTCCTTTAAAAGAGATCTGCTTCAATATTCTGAAATAATCTGTCAGAAATAAAATAGAACACCATCTTTACGAGCTTGGGGGATTATTGTGTGCTCTATGCAAGAAGGGCTTCATACTTTACATAATTATGGGAATGTTTGGCTCTGCCTTGGTTGAAGATTACAGAAGGATAGTTTTCAAGATATTTTTGCCTTATCGACATTTCATAAGTCAATTCAAATATGAATAAATCTCTGGAAGCTTGAAGAGAGAAGGAAGATGGCAGCTTACTTTCCAGAGGAATATGACTTTAGTTTGATTCATCTGAATAATAAGTGAAGTTTTAGGGTGATTTTTAGTATGGTCAAATAGCTGTACATCCAGCTATTCCATGGCTTGCCTTTATGTCGACTGAGAAAACACCAACATATATGCATAAGGTTTAAAGTGACACCAAGCTCTTGCTTGCCCCCACTATCTCTCCTTAATGCCCACATTTGCCTCTCAGCAAACTTTTTCTGGCTTCTTATAGTAACTTAATCAAGTAGCGTGTAAATAATAAAAGTTTATTCTGTCACCCAGGCTAAGTATTTGTTATAAAGTACATAAAGGTACAAAATATTGACATTCTTCAAGGAGAAAATAATGTTACTGAGAATGCATGAAAGAGGTGGAATATAACTTAAATACATTGGCAATCCTAAGCTGACGATGGAAAGACTGAAAGACTTGGCAGAATAAATGCTGCAATAGTGGCCGCGTGAACTGAATGATTCAAGATGTTCTGTTGTTATACCACAGGGTGGGACTGGAAAAGGAGTGGGAGTTGGAGCAAGTTATCTTGGAAATTTAAGTCAGAACTGACCTGAGAGCAGAATGGCTCGTGTTGAAAGAGAATGAGTTTCCTATTACTAAAGTCATTAAGTCAATGCTGGATAGGCACTGATTGATGCTGTTATGGAAGGGGTTCAGGAATGAGATAGGAAGCTGGACAGGGGGAACTTTAAGATCCACTGTAACTCTGAGAGTCTATGCACTGCTTACAAAGCAGAGATCATGGGACTTCCTAGCAATTAGATAGTATATTTTACAGTTAATGCAGAACTAAGACATTGTTTTAATAGACTTGAGTGAAGCATTTCTGTTACTCTAGAAGTAACAGGTTGTGAAACTGTCATTACATGCATTTTTTTTCTGGGATATTATCCCCTGGCTTTACCAGATTTTCAAAGTTTCTACAATCCCAAACACATTCTGACCACAGCAAGAGAGGGTTCAGCTTAAAAGCATTTACGCCCACCCCTCATTTTGTTTCAGTGAGTGGAACTTCAGGTCTGCTAGTGGGAAAGAAGAACAGAAAGGAAGTTGTGAGACCTGGAAGTGTTAGGGAGTGGGGGTGGTGGTGGTGGAGACCTGGAGGGGGTATGACTTTTTTTTTTTTTTTTTTTTTTTTTTTTTTGCATTGGCTCAAAACTGAAATCATCTTCCTTCCTCAGGGCAGCTCCCTTTCCATTTCCACAAATTGTACCACTGCATAATTTGTACGGTGTAATGTCAGGGTTCTCCAAAGAAACAGAATAAAAAAAGATATGTATATTTATGTTTATATATGTGCATACACATATGTATACACATGTATATATATGTATATGCACATATATACACATATATATTATAAGTGTTTATGTATGTATATATATCCTTGAAATACATCTCTTACATATAGTAAGTATCTCTTACATAATTGACTCATGTGATTTTGGGAATTGGCAAGCATAAAATGTGTAGGTCAAGCTGGCAGTTTGGAAACTTGGAAGGCATTGATGCTGTAGTCTTGAGGCAGAATTTCTTCTCCTCCGGGAAACCTCAGTTTTTGTCGTGCTCTTCAACTGCTCAGATGAGGCCCACACATTTCATTGAGGCTAATCTCCTTAATTTAAAGTCAACTGATTGTAGATGTTAAACACACTTACAAAATACTGTCACAGCAACACTGGGATTAGTGTTTGATGAAATAACTCGGGTGCTGCAGCCAAGCTAAGCTGACACATAAAGTTAAGCATCACAACCACTATGCTACTATCTTCAAGGCCAAAAAATTTAAAGTGATCGTTCTTTGCCATGATATTTCATTGTGCTTTTATCTTAGGAAGGAACATGAGAAAAATTAGTTTTTAGTGGAGGTGGAATGTGGTGAATGGAATACCAAGAAAACACACAGAGCCTCCTTCACAGTTGTGTCTAGTGTTGGCTTTGGTAAATGGAGTTAGCAGTTGCTAAGCTATTTGCGCCTCTTTCCAAGAAGTAGCAATAGATGTGCTCTTATTCATTTTATTTTGTCTTTGTGGGATGGATGGCTTAGATTACGCATACAATTTCTGGTTGAGTGATGTAATCCCACTCTAACCCACTACGCTGTCCGGAGAAATAGCAGATATTAACAAAAACCCGTTAATTTTGCGCCTGTAATATATCACACAAACATCACAATAGTAGCTGCAGCAGTCGGTTGTCGCTGCATATCAAACAATTGCAAAATCACTTATTTTCACTGGTGTGTGTCTGAACCTGCCTGAGTTTGGCTGTAGGTTCTGGGTTCACTTCACATGTAGTCTGTTACTACTGGGCCATCTGAGACACATCCATTTCACAGTTCCAGCAGAATAGCAATGCAGGAAGGTGGAAACGGGGATGCCTCTGAATGCCTGGGCTTGGAGCCTACATACTGTCACCCCCACCCACATTTTATTGACAAAAAAAGTCACACCACTGGGCTGAGGAAGTGCATTCTGTCTCTAGTGGGAAAAACTGCAAAGTTACATGGTGAAGATCATGGATCCAAGGAGAGGTGAAAAGTTGGGCCATTAATTTCATCTATTAAATTTGTGATAGGGTCTTAGTTTTCTATGGTTTCTTTGACAAATTACCACAAACAGTGGCTTAAAAAAACAGAAGTATGTTCTGTCACAACTCTTCAGGCCAGAAGTCTGAAATTAGGTCTGGGGTGAGAGTAAGATGTCCTAAGAATGTGCTCCCCTTGGGGGCTCTAGGGGAGAATCCATTCGCTGTCTCTTCCAGCTTTTGGTGGCTGCTGGCATTCTGTGACTTACGGCTGCTTTGCTCCAATCTCTGCCTCCATGATCACATTGCCTCTTCCTCTTCTGTGTATGTGAAGTCTCCCTCTGCCTCTCTCTTTAAGGATACATGTGATTGCATTTAGGGCCTATTTGGATAATTTAGGAGACTTCTCTCCATCTCAAGATCCTTAACTTAATCATATCATTTGCATATAAAGTAATATTCAAGTGTGCAGGATCTAAGGCCTGATGTCTTTGCAGGATATTTTTCAGCTTATCATGGATAGGAATAGCATCCATAGAAAGTTCACCACATATAAGATACTAATCTAAGCTTTTACATATGTTAACTCACTTAATTCTCAAAACGACCTTTGATGTTGTTTTAGTTATTATCCCCACTTTCTAGATGAGAAAAAGAAGGCAAAGAGAAGAAAAACAACAACTTGCCCTAGTAGAGGAACCAGGATTGGAGCCCTCTGGCTCCAGAGTCTCCCTTAAGCACTACACTCTACTGCTTTTCAACTTTGCTTGTAAATCCACAGAAATACAGATGGGAACTGTAGCCCCTAACACTGGGACTTTTAGCGCTGAGCTTTCAATATCATTAAGTGTTTTGGTTTCTCATACTGGGAAATATGGAATGAGCTTCTTAGGAGTTCAGGGAGTGACAAAAAGAATGCCGTGGATGCTGTCAGCAGTTGTTCCAGAACTATTGGACTGGGAGCAGTAACCGAATTCCTAGGTGATATTCCAGTGGCCAAGTGCTTAGCAGAGCTCCTCAGTTTAGAACATTTCTGCTTTGTAAATGCTTTTGTTTCTTCTCTTCGAGATTACTGAGATTGTGATGAATGTCTGTCAGAGTTTGTGTTCTTGCTTCCTTCAGAATGCTGAATCCAACGAGGCTTAATATGCACAATTTCATAGGAAACAAAATTGAGGGGGGATGATGGTTCAGTTATTTCGAACCAGTCATTCAACAGAATGATGTGCTTCTTAAACACACAGGCATTTTTCGGGATGGAAATGCTGAGTTTTCGTAGCTTAGCTTCTGATCTACCCTCCACAAGGGATACATGAGTTTCATATACCAGTGTGTTTCCTATCTTGGTTTAAATATTCACAAAATCTAATTTATTATATTACAAAGAACCCTAACATTTCGTAAGAAAAGGTGAATCTGACCAGATGTGGTGTGAGCCAAGTAGGGATTTCTCTACTGTTTATGCTTTACAAGGACTTTCCTCCCTTCACTCTTTAACCGACATGTTTTTGAAGGTCATTAATTGGCACATCGTTTAATAATTTGTCCCCAATCAATCAAAAATGTTTTATATGTAGGTAAGATATTTATTTCCAAATGGCTCTCTTGGCTCTTTAGGTATGCTAAAGATTGTTCTACTACACATTAAAAGCCACTATTATTTTCTCCAAGAGTAAACACATTTAAATCCATGAGCTTTAAATAGATTCCAAACTTATCAAAACTACATCCTTAAGTCTGCCAAAATGGCTGAATGGTAAAAAACAATTCTCACTTAGGCTTCTGGAAGTTGAGACAAAACTCAGTTTCTAAGGTTTATTATAAACAGTAAACTCAGAGCAAGACTTTTCCTTCAATTTTTCAGTTTCTATCATTTGTAGAGAGCTATCATTTGGATCAATCCTAAAGAGAAGACAGAAGATCAAGGCTAATAATTGAATATCTGCCATAAATGGAAGTGCCAAAAATTAAACAAGGTGCACGAATCAGGGAAGCAGAGGGGGTTTTATATCTACCTCTTCCCTGAATATTACTGTAGGCACAGAGGAAAAACATCTAAAATACTAGGAGGTTTGGGATGTTTGTGTGCAGTGGATGGTAATGTATAGGAATTTCAGAAGAAACATGAACCCTCAAGATGATGGTGATACATCAACATGAAGCTCGTTCCCATGTCATATGTGAGCACTCACTCTCCTCCCTTACTGGAGGGATCTCAAGTCAGGTAGTCACGTGGCTCTAACCCCACTTCAATCAGATCTCCACTCAAAGAGTTCTTTGAGGTACGGACAATCCTATGAAAAGTAGCAACTCCTGCCACTTCACCCTTGTCTCTGTTTATTTTTTCTTCTTGATATTTATTACTACTTCACTTTAGTACTATTTCACTTTATTATAAAGCTTGTGCATATTAAGCTAACAAGCATATTAATAGCTTGTGCATATTAAGCTAACAAGTTGGTGGTTAGCTTGTTTATTTTCTGTCTCCAGCCCATGCCACACACACACCTGGAATAGTGCCTGGCACAGAGTGGGTGCCCAGGACCTATCTGCTGTTCCTGGTTCCTGTTGAACAGTCATCCTACATACACTTCAGTTATAGACACACTCTATCTACTTGTTTGCTTTTAATGGAGTGCTTATGCACACATTGGAATTCAGAAAAATTCATTTGAAATATGCCCCCAAATTCAAAAGCAATGAACCAGGGGGCATAAGATGTGAGAGGTCATTTTATAGATAATGAAAATGAAGCTCCAAGAGGAAAAATGAATAGTTCAAGGTCACAAGGTAAAGAATTGGGAACTTTTGAGGTTTTATCCTACTGACAAGCTAGCAAATTAGCCTTCCATACTGTCATGGATGCCGGCAGAGGCATGGCATTCCTGGGTTGGAAGCAAAGGACTTTATTCTCTTGGCCTAGCAAACTTCATGGACGTTACATTTGCATCATTTCTCCTTGTTCTCTCTACCTGCCCACCAGGCTCATGGGAGTGAAGTGGAAGGTGCCCAAGTGGATGTTACATGTACACACAGTGGGTTTGTGTCACAGCTGAGGAGCCCTGAGCTTAAAGATTTATATCTTTTATAATAAGCAGTAAGCAAAGCTGACCCTTGTTTCAGAAGAGTCACTATCTCTATCATTCAATGCTGTATAACATACGTGAGAAGATACAGGGAATTCATACTCCTGTTCATAAGACATGAAGAAATGCTAGAGATCCATGGGGAATTGTCTCCCAACATAAAGCTAGTTAGTAAGAGCAATGGGGAGTCATGTTCTCTTTAAAAAAAATTTTTTTTTAACATTTATTTATTTTTGAGAACAGAGAACAATCAGGGGAGGGGCAGAGAGAGGGAGACATGGAATCCGAAGCAAGTGCCAGGCTCTGAACTTTCATCACAGAGCCTGATGTGGGGCTCTAACCCACAAACCGTGAGATCATTACCTGAGCTGAAGTCGGACGCCCAAGCAACTGAGCCACCCAGGCGCCCCTAACTCTTAATTTAATCATTTCTTTATTAAATTACACACAATCTGTATGGCACTTAGTACATTGTCTGGCATAGTAAATACTCAATAAAAGAGCACTTTTCTCATTTCCCAAACTGCCTTTTCATCTTTGGGTTATATATAAATTTCTGCTTTATTTCTGATTATGCGTATCATAGATATTGGGATCGGCTTGACTGTGTAAAAAGATACACTTAAAAAAAAGAATCAGCCATAATCTCAGCAACATTGAACTCTATTCTGAACACCTCGATACAAGAAACCCACTATAAGCAATCATTAAACAAATTTAGATACATCCCGAATGTTTCATACCTTGTAAACATAATAAATACGTGGGATCTTAGAGTGGGGACCTTAAAGATCACCTCCCCCAACTTGCCCTTTCCCCAGATTTGCCCATTTTCTAGTGAGGAAACAAGTTGAAGGTCTGGATAGCTTGTCCACAGACATATTGAGTTAATAGCAGAGTGGGGAATGTAAGAGTCTTGGTGTAATAGCATGCCTGTAACAATAACTTGAGTCTTATCTTCTCATACTGCTTTTTAAAAGGGCATTCACAGTATGAATGGTCTGAGTTAATTGCCTCTTTAAGTACTTATTCAGGATAGTGAGGGGCTGCCCAGTTCTGAAGGTGATGAACTTGGGATATATTGCAAAAGAAGCCAGTGGCTGCATTAAGAGTACAGATTAAATGCTATGAAAAATCTTAACAGCATCAATTAATCAGTACTTATCTACTGAGTAGGAGACACTACATCATAGCAGATGTAAACTCGAGTCGGATGTGGGTGTGAATTCCTATTTTATTTACCTCTTTAAAGTTATTTAACACTGCTTTGCCTCAGATCCTTCATATACAGTCTGAACATAATAACTTTCTTAGATGATTAAATGATAAAGGCATACATACTATTTAGCATAGTACAAATATAGCAAGCAGTCAGTAGTATTAGGATAACTTACATATTTTGTACCCTAGATTTTATAAATCATTTGGAATGGGAATTATCTGTTGCTCCTTTAGATTCTTTTGCCAGCCTTCTCCACTCTGCTTTGTGGACTTGGAGAAAGAGCCATATGGGCCACCTCAATAAAAACCTTGGGTTCAAGTCGATGGGGAGCCCTGGCAGGGACTGGAGAAAGTAAGTTCCCACTGTGTCTCACTGTGAAGTCACTGAGAACCTTAACTTCCATCAGACTGCCCTCTCCATATTACCTTCTGTACTGCGGGCGTTCTGGCAACTGTTCTCACCTCCTCGCTCATCACCTACTAATACCAGCCACGGGTACCGCATTGTCTCTTGTGGCCTCCTAATACGTTGCTCTGGCTTTAATAAAGAATCCCTTTGTTCAATATTTCTCAAATTATCTGAATGTGAATGTGCCCTTTAATTTTTGCTGATTCATCATCTCCCCATTTGATCTTTACAACAACTCCATCAGTTGAGCATTATTTTCATTTAACATAGGAAGGTACTAAGGCTCAGGCAAGTTAAACTAATTTCCCAATGTCAATTGACTATTAAATGACAATGTCAAGACCAGAATCTAGTTTTTCTGGCTCCAAAGTTCATGGTCATTCCAATGTGCCATGTTGATATGCATCTATTGCATTCCCTAGATTATATTCCTCAAGGGCAGGACCAGGGTTTATTACTTTTTTTAAAGTTTATTTACTTTTGAAAGAGAGTGGGGGGTATGATGGGCAGGGAGAGAGTGAGAGAGAATCCCAAGCAGGCCCCTCATGGTCAGGGCAGAGCCTAATGAACTGTGAGATCATGACTTGAGCCGAAATCAAGAGTCAGAGGCTTAACTGACTAAGCCACCCAGGTGCTCCTAATAATCTTAGTATGTATTCCCACTTCCTTCCAAGTACATAGTTTATACTCACTATATACTTTAAGAATGTCTATCAAATATAATTTAAAGGTTATCTTGGGGGGAGGTGTATGCTACTTAATCAATATTACAGTTCATATAGTTTGAACATATTGTTTTATTATACGATAATAATCTTATTACTCATTGACTGCCGAAAAATAGCACACAGTTGATGAGGGAATGTTGTTGGTGGGTGGCAGGGGAAAGAGGAGGATGACTTCACAGTAAGCCTGGGGAGTTTTCTGGTTGAATTCCTCAGTTTTTTTTCCTGGGTTTGGCTCTGAAATGTAAAGAGCTCTGGGACTCCGACTGCAGATGAAAGAGAGGTGGATTTTTGTTTTGAAAGAAGCTGAGAGGGGTGGGTGTGTTTTTCTGTGTTTGAGTTTAGTTCTTTTCCTGCATTACAGAATCTGATTTCCTACAGAAAAGTTCAGCATCTGTTTTGGGATTGATGAATGGCTTTGAGCTGTTAATTTAATTGCTTCCTAGTAAGACACTAATGACCTTTTTTGTTCCACTAAATACTAGTGTGTTTAGTTATAAATTAACCATAACTAAACACTTGGAGCTCTAATACTTACAATTCATATCGCTCAGGTTTAAGTTGTAGCTACTAGAGTTAGAGATAACCATGGCCTGTGGGTTTTGCTTCCAAAATCTCTAGTTGGTGGGAAGGCTCACAATAGCAAATTTAGGGGAATTCACTGCAATATGAGTAGACAAAGGAGAAGAAAAGAGATAAATACCCCAACACATTTCTAAGTCTAAGAAATCCCATTTGACGTCCTCAGACCAGGAGTTGGAGGGTGGAGTTTGAATCTTTCCAATCCCAGTTACCTGAGAATTACTTGTTCTCTGGTAGTCGCAACCATGGGGTAGGGGAAAGGGAGTTGAGCTAAAAGCTGACTCTCATATTTACTTATTGATCACCAGGTTTCAAATGTTCTTTCCAGAGTGAGGACATCTTTATATATTTCATGGGAATAAATATTAATTCGGCACTTTTCCAGGTCTTCTGTCATGGTCACTGAGTGTTGATTTGATTGGTAATTGAAATTAGGGCATTGCAACTCCCATTGGACTTTAATCAGCTTCCTCTTGGAATACTGCCAAGTAAGATCTTTTCCTGAAGGGCCTCAACTAAACAAGGAGGCCACGGAAGGTTCGAGTCTGCCTCTAGCAACTGGAGTAATGCAATTGCTCGGGACGTCTGTATCATCAAGAGATTTATTTCCTGCCTCCTTTGAAATAGCACTTTCTCACCAACTAGGAATTCTCCCCAAGCTCCAAGATAAATATTTTTGGAAACGTAATGATATTTGATTTTCTCAAAACGGAGACAAAGATAAGGTGCATGTTCGGGAAGGAAATAGGCAGGAATCTCAGTCCCCACTCCTAGCTGAGGCATATTTAGTTTCCAAAATGGAGCAGTTGAAAGAAATTCAGAACAAACTGTAGCTTAAGTCAAAGGGTTTCACTGCCCCTTCATTCCCTCCTTCATCTCCAGCACATAGGGAGGGCTGCTGCATGGAATGTGGACCTCCCAGATATGGAGCTGATTTTATGTCAAGGCTGGTATGAGAAACCAAGGGACACTTTCACCAGAAGGAGCAAGCATTCTTTAAAATTGAAGGTTTGTGTGGTGTGTTAAGAGAAAGAGGGAATAAGTGAGTAGCACGTGAGCAATCTTTTTCTCTTTTTAAATCACCCTTACCTCCAAAGTAAAAACATTTTATTCAGCATTTCAATTATCATATTATGCTTTAGGTAAAGTGATACCTTACTACTGAGATAAGTTTGAAGCCTTTTAAAGGAAGCCTATGAGGATTGATAGCGTTAAACCTCAGGCTCCCTATCTATTCAGCTATTAGAAAAGAATACATAACCACATTTTTGAAGGAGTGATTTAAATTTTACATTTTTCTGGAAATATATGTTTCTAAGCTTAGAATTCACTCATAGTTCTTCATGTTAAGCACAGCCATGCAGTTCATATTAAGGATGGCTTTTAACGTCTCTCCAGGTAAAACTCTACATTGAACATGTGAATCAGTAGCATCGGGTCCATCAGCAAATATTGTTAGTTCAACCGTCTAATCAATCTAGAATTAAACTGCTTCTCACCACCGTGCTGCTATCATTCTGGTCTGAACCACTGTAACCTCTTATAATCACGTCCTGGCTGGACTCCCTGGTTCCAACTCTGATTCCTTTTAGTCTCTTCTCAACTCAGATCCGTTTTACCAAAATAGAAGATTACCCTTTTGTTCAAAGCCTTCCAAGAGCTTCCCACACCACTCAGAGTAAAAGCCAAAGTTTTATGCTGGCTTTCAAGGTCCTACATGATCTGCTTCCTAGCCTACCCTGTTCTCTTCCATCTCATACTGGGTTCCGTGCAGCTCCTCTGGTCTCCTTGCTAGTCATCAAATGTGTCAGGAAAATCTCAGCCTTAGTTATGTCCTTTCAGAAACACTCTTTCCAAGGTGCTCTCTCCCTCTCTCCCCCCGGCCCTTCTTTCTCATGTCTTTCTTTTTTTTTTTTTTTTTGAAATTCAAATAACGTTTATTTAAATTGAAAAAATTAAAACTGCATTTATAGTCAAAACCCTTTTGTTATGAAAATCATGGGTATTTCTAGGTTAAGGCAGAGATATTTCTAGGTTAACAAGACCAGATTTGACTTTGGACTTTATTCTTTAAACAAATTGTAAAGAATGGAGGAAAAAATAGGTTATTTACATAAAATATCTACATATGTACTGAGAGGTACAGATTTGGTGACAGAAGAGACTTAAGTACATGCTGGCATCTCAGAAGCAGTTCTCGAAGAGCTTAATTTTATTTTCTTGGATTTTAAGAATGCCTAAGATCCTTCGTCCTCGATCTTGGGAGCCAAATAGTACTTTAAATGTCCCATATCTGCAATTTTATACTCTACAACAAGGGGTACATCTGCAGACATACTGAGTGTTACTGTAGGAGAGAGTGGAGTGGCTTTTGTAAAGAAGTTCAGGTATCTCAGTGCAAAAGTTAGCTGAACAGGCTCATTCATCTCTATGGTAACAGCTTCCTCCTCTTTATCGACATTACTTGTTTGTGACAACTTAATATTTTAAGACATCTCATGTCTTTCAACTCTACTTAAATGTCACTTTCTTAGTGTGGTCTTTTGTTACTATTCGATTAAAATTGCAACCCTCCCCTTGGCTGCTTCTATTTCCTTTGCCTGATTTAAATTTTTCTTAAGATTCCTACTCAATACAAACAAACAAACTTTTGTTTATAGTCTGCCTTTCCCAGTGAGAAGATAAGTTCTATGAGGGCGTGCTTCCAACATTGTGGGGTTCATAGTAGGCATTCAGAAATATTTTTGAATGGATGAGTAAGACACTATATTTTTATTCTTTGCAATCCTGCTAAAGATTCTGACTCCAAGCCCACTTCTGATCACCAACACAATTCCAATGTGTGTGTAGGGGGGGTGACCACACCAAATGCCAACAACAGCTGGGTGTCCTGAAATTCAACTAAATTCTGACACTATCTACCGGAAGATACCATGAGATTCTGCAGGTTAAGGACTCAGTCCCTCAAGACTGCTCCAACCCCCCCAACCGTCCACGTCCACACCAGATGAAAGAGGGGAAAACATGGGGAAAGGTTATGGAGCCTTCCATGCCTTTTCCAGGCATGCCAGTCTTCTTGAATTTCCATGTGTTCACCAATCTGGAAGCTCTCTAAACCCCCTCCTTTTGCGTTTCTACTGGGGGCTTCATTACATAGGCCTGGTTGATTAAATCATTGGCCCTCGGTGATTGATTCAAACTCCAGATCCTCTTACTCCCTGGAGGTCAGGTGGGTGAAATTGAAAGTTCCAACCCTTTAATCATATGGGTGGTTTCTTGGCAACCAGCCCCCATCCTTAGGTATTTTCCAAAAGTCACCTCATTAATACAACAAAAGACACTTTTATCTCTCTTATCACTTAAGAAAATTCCAAGTTTTAGGAACTCTGTGCCAGAAACAGGGTTGAAGATTAAATGTATATTTCTTACTATAAAACACAATATCACACCTGTAAAGTGTTCTCAAGGTCTAGTCTAAAGAGGGATACAAAAATACAAGGTACGTGGGTATGTAATAATAGCCCAACAGAGCAATTCTCCAATAACAAGCACCCACCTGCCCAATACATACTAGGATCAAGCAATACCAGAGTTTTTAACAATATTACATTTTCCAGTATATAATTGGATTCTTGAGTGGCTTGTCATCTTAGCTCCTATCTCAGCAAATGATGATATCTCAGGACAAACCACAAATCCAACTCCAGGTGCCTTAAAGACTAGTCTAGATATTTCACTGACGATTTCTTAGAAACACTGAAGAATATAACATTTTATATTGGAAAAAAAAACCTTCCTAAAAAAGTACTGCTTAACTGGGGCGCCTGGTGTCTCAGTCAGTTAAGCATCTGACTTCAGCTCAGGTCATGATTTCATGGACCATGAGTTTGAGCCCCACATCAGTGTCTGTGCTGACAGCTCAGAGCCTGGAGCCTGCTTTGGATTCTGTGTCTCCCTCTCTTTCTGCTCCTCCCCTGCTCACGCTCTCTCTCTGTCTCTCTCTCTCTCAGAAATAAACAAACATTGGGGCGCCTGGGTGGCGCAGTCGGGTAGGCGTCCGACTTCATCCAGGTCACGATCTCACGGTCCGTGAGTTCGAGCCCCGCGTCAGGCTCTGGGCTGATGGCTCAGAGCCTGGAGCCTGTTTCCGATTCTGTGTCTCCCTCTCTCTCTGCCCCTCCCCCGTTCATGCTCTGTCTCTCTCTGTCCCAAAAATAAATAAACGTTGAAAAAAAAAATTAAAAAAAAAAATAAACAAACATTAAAAAAAAAAAGTACTGCTTAACTATCTTCTCTTTCCAAGACTTCATTCTAGGGCTTTCCATACACTCTCTTGTCTCTCTCTCTTATTTTATGGTCCCCAGCAACTTCTTAAGATAATTTGGAGCCATGACAATACCTAGATCAAATCCCCTTGGCCAGATTCTGGTATTAATCATGCCATTATTGTCCAATATTTCTTCATTCATACATATAAAGTATAGTTCCCTGATTAAAACTTGTCTATTGCCCAGAGTATATAGTATAAACTTAAAAAAATGTTTATTTATTTATTTTGAGAGACAGAGAGAGTGAGAGAGGGGCAGAGAGAGAGAAGATCCCAAGCAAGCTCTGTGCTGTCAGCACAGCACCCGACAAGGGGCTTGATCTTACCAATTGTGAGATCATGACTTGAGCCAAAATCAAGAGTTGGATGCTTAACTGACCAAGCCACCCAGGCACTGCTGTCGTACAAACTTTTTAATTTTTTTTTAACATGTATTTATTTTTGAGACAGGGAGAGACAGAGCATGAACAGGGGAGGGCCAGAGAGAGAGGGAGACACAGAATCTGAAACTAGAACTCACGGACCATGAGATCATGACCTGACTGAGCCACCCAGGCACGCCGGTACAAACTTTTTATAGCAATCTTGACATTGCAATCTCTTGACACTGCTAAACTTGCCAAATTTATCTCTAGCAGGACTCCTCCCAATTTAAGCTCCAGTCATACTGGATTCATTCCATTCTGTAAATATGGCCTTTCATATTTCTTAGCCTTTGTTCAGTTCCTTCCATGTGTAATAACTTCACTTCTCATCCTTCTAAAGGATTTAAATGTTTATTTGTTTTGTGTGTGAGAGAGAGATCGCATGAGGGAGGGGCAGAGAGAAAGGGAGAGAGAGAGAATCCCAAGCAGGCTCCATGCTATCATCACAGAGTCTTACACAGGGCTCGATCTCACCAACAGTGAGATCAGGACCTGAGCTGAAACCCAGAGTTGGACTCTTAAATGACTGAGCCACCCAGGTGCCGCTGAAGGATTTTTTTTTCTCTAATTTTTAATGGTTATTTATTTTTCTGAATATAATCTGAAGCAGGCTCCAGGCTCTCACCCATCAGCACAGAGCCTGATGTGGGGCTCGAACCCACGAACCGTGGGATCATGACCTGGGCCGAAGTTGATGCTCAACCGACTGAGCCACCCAGGCTCATGTGGATTTAAGTGGAGAAACACCTCACCTATGAATTTTGTTGTTGTCATCTTTCACAGGTAGAATTGGTCCTACTGTCCTCTTCACTCTTCCTCAAATACACTAAGCCTACTCCTACGACATTTACATGTGCTATTACTTCTGCCTGGAATACATTTTTGCTCACTTAGCCACATGGCTAACTCCCATAATTTCTTCAAGATCTTTGCTAAATATTATTGTACTAGGAAATTGCTCTTCACTGGATTTATAAAAAAAGAGCTAAGCCTACCCTGATCCTTACTTTGGCACTATCCATTCTCCTACCATGCTTTATCTTTTCTCCAAAACACGAATATCTGTATGGTATACATGTACTTGTTCATTTATTCTCTTTCTTCCTCCACTAGAATGTATGCTCTATAAGGCAGATTATTTAAATGTTCTCTTCACTGTTATTTTCCCATAATTCAGTACACAATGTTAGGTGTAGGTGCTCAATAAATATTTGGTGAATTAACTGATGAATCAATGTTTAACTGTCTCTCTTACTACATGGTCTATAGACTCTGTGAGGACAGTTACTAGGTGCATTTTATTCACAATTATACTACATAATGTTTGTTTAATGACTGGATAGATAAATAAAGGTATTTTATCTTGAGTATTAAGCACAAAGTTTGTCACACTGCAAACATTTTTATGCCTATATGAGGAAAGACTCTTCTGGGTAAAGAGAACATCAAATTCAAAGATCAATGGTACCTGTACACTTCTCATATTCTAGAAATAGTAGTGTCAGGGTGGATGGAGAAAATTGAGAATAGTAGGAGGTGAGCTTTAATTGAAGTATATCACTTAGAACATTATAGGGGATTTTAAAGAGCTTAAATTTTTTTAAAAATAAAAAGACACTGGAGGAATTTGAATACAAGAGTTACATAATATGGCTTAAAATTGTAATAGGACATTTTTTACTTGTTATTTTAGGATAGTAGATAAATAGATTGCAAGTGGGAGAAGGGAGGTCAATTATAAGACTATTGAAAGAATCTTTGAGAGATCATGGTGGTTTGTACCCATCATTATTTGGTAGCCATAGAGATGGTAAACAATGGTAAGATTCTGGATACATTTTAATGGTACATCCAATAATAATTTCTGATGGATTGGATATGGAAGCAAAAGATAAAAAGTTTATGCTAATTCTGGCTTATGTACTTCCACTTCTGAATAACATACTAGATTTATATTCTCACGTGAAACAACCAAAGGAAAAAAAAAATATATGAAACAACAGTTTTCAAGACCCTGGGTATACCAGGCAATGAAAGATGATCTGTGAGGGAAGGAAGACACGAAGTGAGCCCAATACTTGTCCACGGTTAGTACCTTACTTTTCAGGTTGTGGTACAGGGAGGGAGAACCCAGGATAATCCCAGAAAACTTATTTAGCTGAAATGGAGCTCGAAGTCTGGGGAGATCAAGGTGGTTAGAGTTTGCAGGACAGAATAATGCAGAAGAGAGAATGAGAAGGAGAGGAAGAGGGAGAAAGAGAGAGATAGAGAGAGAGATCTGGAGAATTGCAGAGGGTTCCTCTTGATTACTCATCAGAATATTGATTAGTACAAGTATGCATGCATGTGAAGAAACTACCTGAGGGGCTGGGGAAAGAATCTTCCAAAGGGATCAGAGATAACAGTATCCAGGATTCACAAAAGGCTAAGGGCAGCCAACCTGAAAAACATCATAATTCACGGGGCAGTGGGTAGAACCCAAAAGTCTTGCCTCAGTATTTGGGAATAATTAGCCCTCAATTAAATGCTACTCTGGTATCACTTAAGAAATCTTAAAAGCAAGACCTAAAAGTATTAAACTCTTTCAAGTAAATTAACTGCATTTAGAACAAGGCTTAAGAATATTTATAGAAATACAAAAACAAGGTAAAATTACAATTTCTAACATTAATAAAAGATTATCAAATATGAAAGAAACAGAAAAGTATGACCTTTAATGAGGACAAAACGCAATCAGCCAAAACTCACCCAAAACCGACACAGGTGTTAGAATTATGAATGAGGATATTAAAAAAGCTATTATAATTGCATCCCATTTGTTCAAAAAGTTAAATAGAAACATAGAAGATATGAAATGGATCTAAATGTAATCTCAAGAGAGGGGTGCCTGGGTGACTCAGTCGGTTAAGCCACCATTCAGCTCAGGTCATGATCTCACAGTTCATGAGTTGGAGCCCCTCATCGGGCTCTGTGCTGACAGCTCAGAGCCTGGATCCTGTTTCAGATTCTGTGTCTCCTTCTCTCTCTGCCCCAACCCTGCTCTGTCTCTCTGTCTCTCTCTTTCTCAAAAATAAATAAACATTAAAAAAATAAATGTAATGTTAAGAGGGGAAAAAAACTACAATGTCTGAGGTCGAGATGAAAAATATCCTGTGTATTATTAGCAGATTATATCAACTTTCTCAACTTTTCTTATTAACACCCCCAAGGAACTTTTTGGATATCCCCCCACCCTAAAACCTCCATCTCTCATGACATTTATAATCACACATATACTGTAAAAGACATTTTTACCTCCCAAGAACTAAATTTTGCCTTCTTGGAGAGACAGTCCCTCCATTGAAAATGCATGGATTTAATATTGCCAATGGAAAGATGAATGAAATTGAAGGCATAGCAACAGAAACTATCCAAAATGAAATACACAGAAAGAAATAGTTTTTTAAAAAATGAAAAGAGCATCAATGAGCTATGGGACAACTTCAAATGACACAGTGTATATACAATTGAAGTGCTTAAAAGACATGAGGAAAGAGGGAGACAGAATGAAAATGTTTGAAGAAATAATGGCTGAAAATTTCCACATTTAATGAAAATTGTAAAGCCAAAGATCAAAGAAGCTTCTTAAACCCCAAGTGAAAGAAACATGAAGAAAACTACACAAGGAAACATCATGATCAAATTGCTCAAAGCAAAAGATAAAACAGACCCGTAGAGCAGCTGTGAGGAGGCATATTAAAAACAGAGGAACAAAGATAAAGATGACAGCAGATTTCTCAGTGGAACAATGCAGTAAGAAGGCAGTGGAGCAACATTTAAGGAATGTTGAAACTGGGGCGCCTGGGTGGCTCAGTCAGGTAAGCATCCAACCTCAGCTCAGGTCATAATCTCCTGGTTCGTGGGTTCAAGCCCCGTGCCGGGCTCTGTGCTGACAGCTCAGAGCCTGGAGCCTGCTTCAGATTCTGTGTCTTCCTCTCTCTCTGCCCCTCCCTCACTCATGCTCTGTCTCTGTCTCTGTCTCTCAAAATAAATAAATAAACAAAAAAATAAAGAACACTGAAAGAAAAAAATCTATGAATTTAAGTTAATCCATCCAGTGCAAATATCTTTTTACCAAATAAAGTAAAATAAAGATTGTTTTCATATATACAACAACTAAAAAGTCTCTTCAACAAATGGCATTGGGAAAGCTAGATATCCACTACGTAAGAATGAAGTTCAACCTTTCCTGTATTAGTTTGCTAGTGCTATCATAAGAAAATATCACAGACTGGGTGGCTCAAATGATAGAAATGTTTTTCTCATAGTTCTGGTGGTTAGAAGTCCAAGATGAAGGTGTGGGCAGGTTTGGTTTCTCCTGAGTCCTCTCTCATTGGTTTGTAAGTGGCAGTCTTTGCTCTGTGTCCTTCCATGCCCTGTACTCTGCTTGTGCACTCTGGTATCTCTTTTCATAAAGACACCAGTCCTACTGGATTAGGGCCCCACCTTATGACCTCATGTAACTTCAATTACCACCTTACAGGCCCTATATCTCCAAATACAGTCACATTGGGGGCCATGAGTTCAATATATGAATTTGAGGAGGATGAAGTCAGTGTATAACACTTACTTTAAACCATTTATAAAAACTAAGTCAAAATTAACTAACAACCTAAATGTAATGCCTAAAACTACAAACCTCCCAGAGGAAAACATAGAGGAAAAGCTTCATGATTTGGATTTGGCAATAATTTCTTGGATATGACACCTGAAGTACAGACACTAAAGGCAAAAATGGACAAATGAGACACATCAAACTTAAAAACTTTTGTGCATCAAAGAAAATAATCAGTAGAGTAAAAAGGCAACCTATGGAATGGAAGAAAATATTTGCAAACCATATGTCTGATAAGAAGTTAATATCCAGAATATATAAAGAATTCTTAGAACTCAACAACAATAACAAAAATCAACTAACTTGATTTTAAAATGGGCAAAGGATGGGGCGCCTGGGTGGCTCAGTTGGTTAAACTTCTGACTTCGGCTCAGGTCATGATCTCTCAGTTCACGGGTTTGAGCCCTGCATTGAGCTCTCTGCTATCAGTGTGGAGCCTGCTTCAGATCCTCTGATCCCCTCTCTGTTGCCCCTTCCCAACTCACTGTCCAAAGAAGATATACAAATGAATGACAAGTGAATGAAACGATATTCAATATTACTAATCATTACAGAAACGCAAATCAAAAACCACAATGAGATATAACGTCCCGTCCATTAGGATGGTCATTATAAAAATGAGAAAGGGGCACTTGGGTAGCTCAGCTGGTTAAGCATCTGATTCTGTGAGATCTAGCCCCACGTGGGGCTCTGAGCTGACACATGGAGCCTGCTTGGGATTCTCTTTCTCCCTCTCTCTCTGCCCCTTCCCTGCACACTCTCTCTCTCTCTCAAAATGAACAAGTATTTTTTAAAGATGAGAAAATAACAAGTGTTGGGGAAGATTTGGAGAAGTTAGCACCTTTTCATATTGTTGGTAGAATGCAAAATGGTGCAACTACTATGGTAACCAATATGAAAGTTTCTCAAAAAATTAAAAGTAAAGCTACTATAGGATCTAACAATTCCATTTCTGGGTATATGTCTAAATAATTGAAATCAGGAACTCAGATTACACACCCATGTTCTTTGTAGCATTATTTACAATAGCTAAGAGGTAGAAACAACTGAATGCTTATTATGGATAAATGAGTTTTTAAAATGTGGCATATAAATACAATGGAATATTATTCATCTTTAAAAACAAAAACAATCCATCATATCTTATCGCATGACTGAACCTTGGGGACATTATGTTAAGTGAAATAAGCCTGTCACAAAAAGAAATATATTAGGATTTCACTTATATGAGGTATCTAGTCAAACTCATAGAAGCAGATAAAATGGTGATTGCCAAGGGCGAGGAAATGGGGAGTTGCTATTCAATCAGTAACAAAGTTTCAGTTTTGCAAGATGAAATAGTTCTGGAGATCTGTTGCACAAAAATGTAAATACACTGAACATTACTGAACTTAAGATGGTAAAGAAATAAAGAAACAAATAATAACCTGAGAGAAGTCTTTGTCAGTAGGCTCACGAATTCTTTGCTGATAGACTCACACTATAAGAAATGTTGAGGAACTGCTTCATGCAGAAGGAATAAAAGACAACAGATGGAAATGTGAATTGACACAAAGGAATAAAAAATTTTAAATTTCTTTAAAAGATTATTGTTTTGTCCTAAAGAAAATCAGTATTTTAATTAGAAACAAGAGACAAATTATAATTATTTTCAAATGTATTATATGATATACTATATAATTTTCATTTTATAAAGTTTATAAATTTCAAAGAAAATTCAAAATATAAAAAAGCAAAAGAAATGTCACCCATTATTTCATGATTGATATAGCAAGAATGTTAACATGTTAACACTGGTAAAAGAATGTTATGACATTTTTTTCCTTTCAGTTATTTTTCTATGCATTTTTGTGTTGCAATTTTTATATCTAATTTTAGTGCTGTATTTTAGTTTTTAGAGCTTATGAAGATATTCCTTTTAAATTAATTATGTCATGGTAAGAACACTAACATGAGCTCTACCCTCTTAACCATTTTTTAAAATGTTTGTCTTTATTTTTGAGGGAGAGAGAGAGACAGAGAGACAGAGACAGAGAGCAAGCTGGGGAGGAGCAGAGAGAGAGCAAGACACAGGATCTGAAGTAGGCTCCAGGCTCTGAGTTGTCAGCACAGAATCCCACGCGGGGTTTGAACTCAAGAATCGTGAGATCATGACCTGAATTGATGTCAGATGCTTAACCAACGGAGCCACCCAGGCGCCCCACCTCTAAACAAATTTTTAAGTGCACAATACAGTATTATTAACTATAAGCACAACCCTGTATAACAGATCTCTAGAACTTATTTATTTGGCATAACTGAAACTTTACACCAGTTGAATACCCACTCTTCATGGTCAAAAAGAGAAGCAATCAAAATAGAAATTAGAAACTACTTAAAGTAGGTGAAAATAAAAGCACAACATATCAGAATTTGTGGAATGCCACTAGAAGACTACTTGGAGAGAGAAACTGAGAGCACTAAATACATCAGAAAGTGAAAGTGGTCTCAAATCCATGATCTCAGCTCCCATCTTAAGAACTAGAAAACAACAGCAACAAAGTAAGCAGAAGAAAGAAAATACTTATCAGAGCAAAAACAAGCAAAAGAATCAGAAAACAAAAACAGTCACTGAAACCAAAGGTTATTCTTAGAGAAAAAGCAATAAAACTGATAAACCTCTTCCTAAATTAATACAGAAAAAAGGAATAGTTTCAAATTACAATATCACAAATGAGACAGGTGACATCATTAAAGATTCTATAGATATTACAATTATTATAAAGAGACATCATGACTGATTTTACACCCAAAAACACCACAATTGAGAGGAAAGTGACAAAATTCTTGAAAGACACAAACTTTCAAAGTTTACTCAGGAATAATGAAATGATCTAAATATCTCTGTATCTGTTTAGAAATTGAATTTATAGTTTAAAACCTTTCCACAAAGAAAAGTCCAAAGAGATAAGGCTTCAGTAGTGAATTCTACAAATTATTTAAGAAAGGAATTATACTAGTACTACACAATTTTTTTCAGAAAATTGAAGAGAAGGTGCACCTGCATGACTCAGTTAAGTGACTTTGGCTCAGGTCATGATCTCACGGTTCATGAGTTCGAGCCGTGCGTCGGGCTTTGTGCTGACAGCTCAGAGCCTGAAGCCTGCTTCGGATTCTGTGTCTCCCTCTCTCTCTGCTCCTCCCCTGCTCGTGCTCTGTCTCTCTGTCTCTGTCTCTCAAAAATAAATAAACATTAAAAAAATTAAAAAGAAGAAAATTGAAGAAGAGACATTACTTCTCAATTAATTCTATGAAGCCAGCATTATCTTAATACCAAACCAGATAAAGATATCATAAAAAGGAAAACTACAAACCAATATCTTTTATAGATGCTAAAATTCTATAAGATTTAAGCAAAATGACTCCAATAATAAAGGATAATACATTATGACTAAGTGGATTTATCTGAGGCATGCAACACTGATTTAACAATAGAAGATCAATATATGTAGCTCACCACATTAACAAACTAAAAAAGAAAAAAAAATACAATCCTCTAAATAGATGCAGAAAAGCATTTGACAAAAATCCAACATCAATATCTGATAAAAATTCTTAACAAACTAGGAATAGAAGGGTACTTCCATAACCTGATTAAAAGACATTTACCAAAAATTAGGCTACATCATACTTATTAGTTGAAGACTGGATGTTTTCCCTTATGATCAAAAACAAAACAAGAATGGCTGTAATTGCTACATCCATTTAATATTGTGCCAGAGAGTTTGGCCAGTGATTTATAAGGTAAGAAAGAGATTAAAACAGGCATATTGAAAAAGAAGAAGCAAAACTGACTTTGAGGACAACATAATCATCTATGTAGAAAATCAAATGAAATCTACAAAAAACCTTGAAAACCAAGTTTAACAAGATTACAAGATATAAGATTAATATATGAAATTAATTTTGCTTCTATATAGTAGCAATAAGCAACAAGAAATTAAAATCAAAAACTTTTAAAGTTTATTTATTTTTGAGAAAGAGAGAGTAGGAGAGTGCACACGAGCAGGGGAAGAGCAGAGAGAGAGGGAGACAGAATCCAAAGCAGGCTCCAGGCTCTGAGCTGTCAGCACAGAGCCCTACATGGGGCTCAAACCACCAACCATGAGATCATGACTTGAGCCGAAGTCAGACGCTTAATCCACTGAGCCACCCAGGTGTCCCTCTTCAAAAGAAATTATTAAGAAAATGTAAAGGCAAGTCACATACTAGAAGAAAACGTTTGTAAGTCATATACTTGATGAAAGGCTTATATCCGGAATAAAGAAATCTCAAAACTCAATAATAAAAAATAATCAAACAACTGCATTTAAAAGTAGGGAAAATATTTGAATAGGGACTACACCAAGAAAAGATGTGTGAATGGACAAATAGCATTTGAAAAGATGTTCAACATCATTGTTCATCAGGAAATTGTAAATTAAATTCACAAAAAGATATCACTACGCACTTACTAGAATGACCAAAATAAAAAAAGAATAATTATACCAATGCTGAGAATGTAGAACAACTGGAACTCCCATACATTCCTGATGGGAACATAAAAAGGCACAATCATTTCGGAAACCAGTTTGGCAGTCTCTTAGAAACTTAAACATATTCCTACCTTGTAGCCTCTTTGAAATTTATATCAGTTGTATTTTGTTATAGTCCAAAATGCACTTGATGTCCATCTTGCCCGTTCAGATGGGAGAAGAAACACCAGAAGTCCTATCAACTCCAGTCATGGCCAGACCCACCAGGGACTGGATACACTCAAGGGTAAGAATGTTCTCTTATCATTCAAAGGAAACTGTAGGACAAGTAGTTAACAAGCACTACCCCAGAGATATATATAATCACCAGATGTACCTAATGAGTTCTCTAACATCAAGAATAAAGATACTTCTTTCTTAGTAGAATCCAAGTCTCTTAAGGTGGGCAAAACCTCAGGGGGACCAGATGAAGCAGCATCAACACCAGCTAGAATGACCTCAGGGGTCTCCAATCAACGACACCCATCTTCTCAGGAGGCCCTGCCCCAAATTTTGCCCTTAAAAATCCTCACTTGCAGGCCATCAGGAAGTTTGGAACTTTTGAGCATTATCTCCCCTTTCTCTTGGAGGACACGCCAACAAATCACCTATCTTCAAAGCAAAAGCTCAGTGTCAGTTTATTGGATTGTTGGGCATCAAGTGGATGGACTGTCCTTCGGTTCAGTTACAAAACCAAGAAACAACTCAAATGGCCATTAATGAAGAAGGGGCAGAAAAATTAGTGTATATGGATACGTGGACTACTACTCAGAAAAACAAACAAACAACCCAAACTAGTGATAAATGCAAAGGCGCAAATGAATCTCAAATTAATTGTGTGGATTAAAAGAAAACAAAGAAGAAAAAGTACATACTGTATGACTGAGATGAGGAGACTATGGGTAGAGTAGCTTTGGAGGAAGATCAAGAGTTCAGTTTTGGATAAGTTCTATTCGAGGATTTGTTAGATATCTCAGTGAGATCCAACCAGGCAGGAGAAAATATTAAGTCTGAAGTTCAAGGATGAGTAGGGTCTGGAGATAAATAGTGACCACACAAATAATATTTAACGCCTTGGTAGGCACTCAATAGGTATTTGTGATTACCTTAGGAAACTCATTCTTGAGTCATCCAACATTTACTGACCATCTACTAAATTTAGTACGTAAAATTGAGGAGTGATATATAATGGCTCTATTATGTAACATATACTGTTATATAAGTGGTTTGTGCATGATATTTTCTTTATTTTCAGTGAGAATAACTTTTTTCCTCTCTCTCTCTCTTTCTCTCTCTCTCCCTCCTTCCCTCCCTCCTTTCCTTCCTTCCTTCCTTCCTTCCTTCCTTCCTTCCTTCCTTCCTTCC